>NW_019384625.1:605865-644439 GCF_000671375.1 Centruroides sculpturatus | reverse complement strand
TGATCATTTGATCTGAAATTATTATATCTGAAATGATTATTGCCTTATTGTTTCAAGATATTTTATGAAAACTAAAAAATGAAATGAAATCAGAAGTTTTCTGAATACTAAAATTATTATTCTTGATCATTTGATCTGAAATTATTATATCTGAAATGATTAATGCCTTATTGTTTCAAGATATTTTATGAAAACTAAAAAATGAAATGAAATCAGAAGTTTTCTGAATACTAAAATTATTATTCCTGATCATTTGATCTGAAATTATTATTATTCAACAAATTTCTATTTGCAATTTTAATTTAATTGATATCTGAAATTAATTTTGTGATCTGAAATAATTCTATTCAGCAAATTTTTATTTGCAATTTTAATTTATTCGATAGTAATTTACTCAAAAAATTAATTTTGTGATCTGAAATAATTCTATTCAACAAATTTTTATTTGCAATTTACTCAAGAAATTAATTTTGTGATTAGTGCCACTCAAACCACTACTACTATTATTATATAATACAAATACATTTAAATATATTATGATAAAGTGAGGTATAAAAAAATAACTCGAAGAAATATATATTTTATATTTTATCACACAGCCTATATTATAACCAAACACATATCATAATACATATGTATGACGAAACATATGACGTACTTTTGAAATTTATTGTGCATTGCTTAATAGTATATTGTTTAAATTTGTTTAAAATTATATATATTGTATTACAAAACATATATTTAAATTTTCAACATCATTTCTTATGTTTCGTCACTTTATGTTTAAGTTCAATATAAATAAACCTCACCTCAGTTTTTCCCAGTTAAAATCTCGTTTTTCAAAATCATAAAACAAATAGTAATAATAAAATAATTATTACATTTGCACGACGTCATTTCTCTGACTGTAGTCCAATTTATTTAATATTTTTAATACGACAGAAAAAGGATGTGAGGTAACCTTAATCTGGTGATTTTCCGCGAATTGATTCTAATGATTTAGAGATACGTGGAGCAGCAATGATTGTTTTATACTGCTGTTACAGAAATGCCTGGAATCTAAACAATTATAAGTATTGCTATCGTGTTTGGCATTGATATAAATGTATTTTATATTTCATTTTGTATCGGTGACGTTAGAATTTTAATTTCCAACCGAATAAGAAATATTGCATTCTTAGTTGTATATTGAACTTTTCGACATAAATATTACATTCTTGGATGTACAGTACATTGAATTTTTCAGATATTCTTACAGAAAATTGTGATATAATCTTCTTTTTTTATGAGATATACGAATGCCAAGCAAAATTAATATATTTATTATTTAATCTATTTCATATTTTTAAAATCTTATATGTAATTTAAAAAGTTTTTTTAACTCTTTTTCCCTGTAAGCACTAGGAGGATCTCTTTTTTGCAAGACCATTCTAGGTTTGGCCAGTCCCACAGTGGGGATCTGGTCCTTAAGAGTGGTAGGTTGAACCTTTAATACCTCAGCCATTCGGCCGGCTTATGATTACGATTATAATGTATAATGTGCATTTAATATTGTTATAATAATTGTATTGAAGTAAATTGGATTGAGGGAATTCAAAGAAACCAATGGCCGTTTGTGAGCTTTTGAAGGATATCGTCCTCCTCGAAATCTGTTTACTTGAACTATTGAAGTCTGTAAAAAGTAGAGTAAAATTTACTTTAAAAATGAATAAAACAAGGCAACTTATTTACAACATTTTTTTTCTTGTACTACATTAAATAAAAAAAGCATAATAAATGCATTTTATATTTTGATCATAAAATATGAGTTAAAATTCAAAGTATATTAATAGTTACAGAACTTATAAAAATTACTGTATATATTTTAAAATATTGCAAAAATAAACTAGAGCTGAATAATATATATAAATCTACACATGTTTTACTTATATAAACAGTTGTACAGAGTGTTAAAAATTTAAATAAAATAGTGTATTTGCCTTCGAATTAGAATACAGACGTCATCGTCATATTTTATCATATCTAATGTTTAAAATGAATTTGAAAACCATTTTAAAAGTTAATAATGCTTCTTCTTTTTTGTAAAAAAGTAATATAATTTAATTAATTTATTTATATATGATTTCTATTTAACATATAAGAAGTTAATGGAAATTCCTTATTACAAAACATTAATTAATATATAAATTTGTTTTTATTTTTGACTATTTCTATCCTATGGACACTAAGATAATTTTATTTATGCCTATTGTGGGTTCGACCAGACCCATAATGGGGCATCGCGGAGGACGGGAGCTACAAGCCCTCAATGAGACCGAATAGTGAGACCTGACATATATAAACATATTTACAATAATATATGGTAGAGGTATAATATAATCATAGATTTTTTACTTAAAAAAATATATTTCCATACAGATTTCTGTATAAATTAACGAAGAGTTGAGAAAAACTTTCCAAGTTTAAATAACTAACAAAAGAAATTATTCCTAATTGTGTTAAAACTAAATTATTGAAATATTATTAAAGAAAGAAACAGATATTAACAACAGTTAAAATATTTCAAAGTTCGGAATTTCTTTTAGTAAATTTTATACTTGTATATTAAGATATTAATTTTTTTATTTTATTTTTTTAAATCACGAATGGTCGGATGGCCGAGCGGTTAGGGTGGTAAGTCTATCGCTCTGAGAATCCAATTTGGACAGGTAAAAACTCCAGGAATTTTTGGGGACTGGTCTGTCTGGAAACGTCTCTTCCGTTTCTTATGGGCCCATCTAACCCATGATAGGCTTGCTAAAAGACTTTCTTAGTGCCCACAAAGCAGAAAGAGTTTTAAAAATCAACGATATTTTAAATTATAGATTTATTGATTTTAATTGAATCCTTCTCACTATTGAAATTTTTCACAAGGAGAGAAGAGAAACAACCAAAAGTGCTGTTATTTATTATTCAATTTTATTTATTTAATTAGTATCCGAAATACAAACGACACTACAATATTTTTTAATGTTCGTCTAATTCTTAAGAAATTTCTTCGATCCAATATATTAAAACCATTTTACTGTATATTTTAAAACTTTTTATAAATTTCATAAATAAAAAAAAAATATGAATGTTTTGTGTTTGCTATTAAAATTAAATCATTCAAAGATAATAAAAAGCACTTTTTAGATAAAGAAACAATTTCTGATAAAGGAAAACTTATACAGTATTGGAATATTTCTCGATGTTGTAGATTGAATAACAAATTGCTGTAATTAGCACAATATGTACTGTACGTTGACGGCCGGATGCTGAGGAGTTTAAAGGGTCAACTTACCGCTCTGAGAAACCCATGATCAAATCCGGACCAGCAAATCAGGACTTTCATGAAAGGTTATTTCCGCATAGCCGACGATAAAACCGCTGAACACTGGTAGTTGGTCGTGTGTTCGCATCTGATCAAAGAGTAGAAATGTATATAGAATTTTCCGGATTTTCTTCGCGTGTTTAAGATAAGCGAAGAAGATCAGTTTCTCAAAGAAAGAGCTGATGTATTGCATTTTGTTGCCGTGTCCCATTAAACCAAACTAAGATAAACCAGTCCCGAATATGTCGGCCCATCACTCCCCACCTATCCTTCCTATTATAGGCTTAGATAAACCCATAATGAGTATGGAAAGACGTCCTTATAGTGCCCAATGTTCAGTGGTTTACACATTAGAACCACTGATGGATATGTTAATTACAAATTTTTATTTTTAATTGATTTTTTATTACTTTTAAATATTCAATTTGTTCGATTATTTCAATTTAGTTTGTATCAATATTTTATTTTGCCATCTAGAAGTAAAAATTATTACAAAAATTAAAGTGATATAAGTATTAATTAACTTTATAACAGTTAACCAAACATTATTATCGTAAAGTTTACGTAATATTTTTAATTTTTACTTCGATTTGTTTCTGTTACAAGTTAAATTATTTTTGCATAAATTGATTCCAGTTACTTGCTTCGTATAAACCACTTCTTCAAAAATATCCGATAAGAAGAATATTCTGAAAGAAATAATAACGTTAACAATGACATCTATAAAAGAGTGGATGGCCTAGCGGTTATGGTGGTGGAAGATCCAGTAATAAATCCAGACCGGTCGAGAAACCTTAGGAATTTTTCGGGAGATGGTCCGGTCTTCACCACCTAAACGCCCCATTGTGAGCCTTTAGACAAATTACTTATTTTACCAATAGTATTAGTAATTCATATATGGACGAACAACTATTTATTGTAACATCGTCACATGCCGGGGTGCAAGTTTTAATCGTATTCTTAATTTATTCAATTTTAAAATATGTTTTTTCCTTTTCAAATTTGTAGTGTACAGTACATCATACTTTACCTAATAACAACAGTCATGCCGGTCATTTATGTAACTCAATTCAGCAGAAAAAATTTTGAAATTAATTTACATGACTTCCAGTCCAGATCGAAAGTTTTATATACTCGTAGTTAATCGAGACCTCGTGCCCATATTCTTTCCATATCTGGTCTTGACATTCATTTACCTAACACCATTTTGGAAATTTAGAAAAGACAGACAGACAACAATGGGAATTTTGTTGCAATACAATACAAACAAAAGTACAATTTTTCAAATTGCAGCCCAATTATAACTGTACTCTGTATAACTTGAATTCTATGTTCATATGAAATGAGCATAGAATTCATAAATCATTCATCATTTTTAAGTGAGGCACTACATTACTTTTTTCTATTTTTAGATGTAAATCAAAAAATTAAATAATTTTTATGTAAACAACAGGATTATGAATATCCTTAAACAATAAATAAAATCGAAATATACAAGTAGACAAATTATTACATTTTATAGAAAGAAAATAGTTTGAAAACCAAAAATGATAAATTTTATTTAAAACCAAATAGTCAAAGTTGTTTATCTATTCCACAGGCTGTTTTATCATTTTTTGCAATATTTTACCTTTAAAAAACAACAAATACATATAAACTGAAATCGCGATTATTTAAAATAAACTATTTGAATAATAATATTTATGGCAAAAATATATTTAAATAATGCCGACAGAACATTGATACAATGCTTGTATTGCTTTAACTTTTGATAGCAATAAGTCTATATCTCTCGCAGCGATATTTGGTATTGTTTACAAGATTGTCCAGAAGCTCTCTTGGTTGTAATATTTATTTGGCTATAAAATTTCACAAAGTTCTTACCAGTTCTTTTGAGTTTTCGCGATAAGAGTGGAGGATAACATGGCATCTCCTTAAAGTATTTCAAACGTCTTTTTATCCCTTCCATTTGTAACGTGAATCGTTCTTCAATAAATCTTCGGTAAATACTTAGTGGCTTAAAAAATTGCCGCTGTTAGGTCTCGAAATATGTATTATTCTTATAGTATGAAATAAAAATTAAATTAAAAGTCAGTTAAATTTTAAAATATTTTTTTTATAAATGGACTAATTATTTATAATGCCCGGGCATTTTAAATAATGTCATATTAGTCACTTTGTCCAAAACTTGTATAAGTAATTACTTTTAATGTGCATTACCTCTTCACCAGGGCAAAAGATTTTTTGTCGAAATAAAACATTAAACAAAATGTTTCAATAAGAGAACAAAAATGTTTTAAAATCCCTTTTTACGGGTGTAGACACTTAGAATCTCTTTAGTAGATGATTGATTAAACAAGAAGGAACAACAAATATTGATATAAAACAGATGTAAAATTACTAACATTTTGTTTCGTGTAACTTTTTAAGAATTATAAAAATGATAATTATAAGTTTATATTGCAAGATTCTAGTTGTTCCTTCTAATTCTAATTCCGTTTTCTATATTTTCTGATACTATAGCCTATATTTATTTTACGAGTGTTCGAACATATCCTAAGTAAATTGACCATATCTTGTGTCTGTGAAGATGACTAAAAAGCTCGAAACAAAATCGTGAAATAATCTGTCAAAATCCCTCTCTTTAAAGACAGAGAGGCGCGCGGAAATCCCGAAATTCGGCCAAAGATAAAAGTTTTTAACATTAAAAAGCATCGCGACGCAACAATAACATTTTGACAATTTCTCTTCTTGTTGTCAGCGGTTCTATTTTCAATTCGTGGGATTGAAATTTATTTCAAGTACTTTTTTGAGTTTTGTAATATCTCCGAATGAAAGCACCTCGTCTCACATCGATTACCTGGGCCGGCGATGCCCGGAAGTTCCGGAATGGTCGGTGGAGAGACAGTCACGTGAGATAGGACGCGACAATAAGAAGTCTAAAGTGATCCCGAAAAAATTCGTGAAGCGTAAAAGCCTTAGTGGAAAAGGGTTTTCTTCTTCTGGAAAAAATAAACCTTTTCTCTGCCGAGGCTTTCTTACACGGAGATTTTATATGGAATATGACTTCGCCACTTGGGAAAGGATCTTTCATCCGGCTACAACTTAACGAACTGGACTTAACTTTTTATTCTGGCTTGGGGTTTCCTTTCCAGTTTACGGATGGATACTCCGGCACCATCCGAAGACTTGTTCTTCCACTTCGGTTAAAATTCACAGAACAACGACAGTGACGTCTATCGTCGACAGTGACAACGAGAACATTAGTCAGTGTTTCTCGAGTTTAAAGACTGTGCTAAGCTAATGTTTAAACTACTATAGCTGGCCAAGACAAATTATACAGACATTTACACTGTATTTCAAGCGGTGTTCTACTACTAAAAGATTTCATCACAAAATAGCTGATATTGGCCATTATAATGCACTATAAGAGAAAAATCACTTCAAAGTTGAGCTTAAAACAAATAAAAAAAAACACATTGAAGTCGGTATATGTCTAAGCCAGAATTATAATTATTTCAACAAGTAAATTTGTATATATATTTGTCTTTCTTTTGTGTAATAAAGAAATAAATATAATAAAACACAATATTTGAAATACGAGAAAATTCTAGTTTTGCTTTTTGAAACTTTCTGGATATTTCTGGATAAACTGAATTTTTTTATTTGCCAATTTTATGTGATTTCATTTATTATGATAATATCACATATGACATTTGACACGAGAATAAATTAAAATTGATATTCATTATGACATCGAATACCTATTATAGAATGCAAATAAAAAATATACTGTATTTACCTGAATGTAAGGTACATTTTTTCAGGTTTTAATATCTCTGAAAAAAGGGTGGATTTTAAATTCTATGTAATACGTCAAAATTAGTAATCTCTAGTGCCATGAATCTTATTTCTCTCTCACTAACTCGACTGCATCATTTTAATGATTTTATTATCCCAATATTAATAATAGCAAATATTTACGAGATAAACTTTTAAACTTAAATGGCTAAACAGCTGTATTTCGGCATTAAAACTTTTAACACAATATATGTGTTATGGACTAAGTGATTAATACAAACATTATTTATAATGCCCGGCCATTATGAATAATGACAAACAAAATAGAGCATTGTAATAAATTTGAATGACTAGTCAATTTAATAAATTAATCAATATTTATCAGACTGCCAGGCCGTTTTTATCATTATTCATAATGATCAGGCATTATAAATAATGACCTATATTTTGCTCATAACACATATACAAAAGTAAATGAATATTAACTATTTTATTGTATATTGTAACCTTTACAAATAATATTAAATGTTTAATTAGTTACATATTTTCTCGAATCGATTTTTAGTTTGCAAAATGCAAAAATTGATTAATTTTGAATTAATTTTTTTAATTGGAAGCAGACAAAAAGTTGGTTTGCAGATATATCTGCATAATAATTAGGCAAACTGGCATATGCTATTGGATATATTTGTCTGCTGATAGTTTTCGAAACCTCCTATTAACTGGAGTTGGTTTGCTTTTGTTCAGTCTTCTAATACATTTTATCTTAATTCTTCTATTAAATGATAAATGTATAAATTATGCACCTCGATCAATCAATAAACTATGCAATCCATCAATCTGAAACAAATATTAGAAAAAGACATTACGAAATTACTACATTTTATTTAAAAAAAAAATAACTTTATATATCTACAATTAAATTTATTCTAAATTAATTTGTTTATATAATAATAATCGAAATCATTATATCCTATATTATCCTATATCCTTATATCATTATATTGCAAACTTATTCAATATTCTCACTATTTCTGTAAATGTATAAAAATTTTTCAAAATTAATTTTTTTAATGGAAGTCAATACGCATTATCTATAAAAATAAAATATTTTTGTATTGTTTTTTTCTTAAAAGTAAGTTTGAGTTATACGATTTTTTCTAATAAACTTTTAATAAGAATTTAATGACTTTTTCTTTTAAACTCTTCGCTCTGAGGGCATTAAGAGGTTCCTTTTTCTTATTCATTCAGCAGGTCGTGAGGTTGGGTGGTGAGGAACAGGACAGATCTCTCCCAAAAATTTGTGGGGGGATTGCTCGCCCGGATTCGATAACGGATCCTCCAAAGCGGTAGTCTAACACATTAACTGCCGCGGTCGTTCGGCAGTTATATTATTACTTTCCCAGCTCTGTTATATATAACAGAAGGAAAGTATAGCAATCGGTCAAAAAATGATTCCCTTCCCGAACATTTTGGCATTTTGGACTCAGAGAACCTTAAAACGTCCAGAAATTAAAAAAAAAAAAAATCGGTTTTTTCCTGTACATATTAGTTAGGATGTTAGTGTGTATGTGTGTATGGGGCACGATTTTGTTCACCCTGTTTGAAGCTTAATAACTCCTGTACTTTTTGTCGAAATTTTCTGAAATTTTACAGGGAAGTTTGTGTATTAGGGAGATTGATGCTACTAAATTTTGATGGTTAGAGGTCAACGGGGTAGGGAGATAAAGAGAGTCGTGTATCTTATCTCGAGTAGGGTCGGACTTAATGACTATTTTACTCGCTATTAGCACTTACAGTTTTTTTGTTTTTTTTTATAAAACTCATCCCTACCCTCAAAAATTAAGCTTTTTGTCATTTTATAATAATTGAAAATATAAAAAGTTTTTAATAATAAATTACAGATGGCTCTACACATGCAGTTTTAAATGTTGCCTGGAAAGTTAAGCAACTCGTTGCTATCTTTTATACAGTATATATAGAATGTAAAAGACTAGAGACTAAAAGTATCAATAAGCGTAATAAATGAATTAGTTCTTTATTCTTTAATTATGTAAACTTATCTTTAAAACATCATTTAATATATAATATTCGTTTAATTTATATGTTAATTTAGCATTACATAACTCTAGTTTTAAAATTATTGAATTTGATGCAGGAAACTTGATTAAATTTACGGTATTATAATATTAATGTAGGCTATATTTATTTTTATTTATCATAATGTTATTATATAATTTTAAAATCGGGGTAAAGAATCTATTAAAATCTATACTTTAATTTCGTTTAAAGTATTTCATTAAATATTGAATATTTATTGCCATAATTTATTTTTCATTTTAAATTAAACATTTTTAATATAATTTTCGTTTATTCAAAAAGAGGAAAAAGTCTAATTTTGAAATCGAATAAATTAAAGATTAATTTTACAAATAAGTCTATGACTTCATTAAACTTTTAAAAAATACTTCTGATATTTATTTCTTTTATAAACTTCAAATTTCTTATTTATCATTCATCAAAGTAATTAAGCGACATTCTTCTTTAATCAATCATTTAAACGTCTCTTTTATTAAGTTATAAAATCATATCGAAATAATATATAAAATTAAAATATAGTATATTAATATTACTTATATTTATTACGGAAATTAACTACACTAGANTTTTTCCATTTTTAATTATATAGGAATTATGTATGTAACCTTAAAAATTATTAAATATTTTATTAAATAATTTTTTATTTAATCAGAAGAAATTTCAATTAGTATACTAACATTTCATTTTTATCGTTTATAATTAAGCAAGCTTGAATTTGAATAAAAATGATTTATAACATTTATAACTACGTGTGGCTCCATATGTTATGATATTTTATTAAAAAACTTTTTGTATTTTTAATTATTATAGAATGGCAAAAAGCTTAATTTTGAGAGTAGGAATGAGTTTCATTAAAAAAAAAAAAATTGTAAATGCTAATAACGAATAAACTCCTCATTTAAGTCCGATCCTACTCGAGATATGACACACGACCCCCCTCTATCGCCCCACCCTCGCGACCTTTATCACCAAAAATTTAATAGCATCAATTCCCTAATATACAAACCTCCCTGAAAAAATTCAGAAATTTTGGACAAAAGAGTACAGGAGCTTCAAAAAGCTTCAAAAAGGGTGAACAAAATCGTGCCCCCCCACATACACTAGCATCCATACATACAGAAAAATATTCCTGAATAGTTTTACATTTCTCGACGTTTCAAGGTTCCTGAGTCCAAAATTGTAAACATCTTGGAGGGTCATTTTGTGACCGATTACCAACTTAATTATAATAATAATATCGATTAAAATGTAATAGAATTAAAATGATTACTTTTAAAATGAGGGTCATTTAACTATTTTACTCCCCGACCTCTTCAATGTATAAATACTCCCAACTCTAATTTATTCCTTTGGTCTAATTTCGATGTAAATTACGATTAGTAAGAAAAAAATATTTATCTCGAAAAATTTTTTCATCGGACTTAGAGTTGGGACGAGGAAATATCAATTTCTTAAAACTATTTTATTAATACTGTATATACATATTGAAAAAGTTAGAACTCAATTGGTTTATTCTATCGAAAGTTGAAATCTAAAAAAACATTTTAAAAAATATTTGGAAGTACATGTGATTTTTGAAGAAATTATCGAAACAAATACATTTATTATTTTTCGGTAAACTAAGAATTTGTACGAGTAAAAAACTTTCATAACTTGGAAGCTTTTTGAGATATGATCCCACCCCTCTTAATATCTCTGGAAACAATGTTTCGATTTTCATGAAAATTTCTAGAAACATTCCCTGTAAAATTTCAGAAATTTTGGAAAAAACGAACAGGAGTTATTAAATGCGGATTACGTGTATACAAGTACTCCCAAAGCCGGTGGTTAATAAAGAAGTAGTTTACGTAATTCATTTGTTCAAAAATAAATAGCAAAAAGGGCCCAATATAACTATACTTGTTCTTTTTAATTATAACCATGTGAGCAGAACATTGGCATGCTGCTAAAGGAAAAATTCGGGAACCAATGCACATACCCCTGTCGTTTCTCGGAGAATGTTACTTAATTACTTTAAAATTACTTCAGTTACCCAATCTTTCCTAATCGAAGTCATGCGATATGTGTTATTTATTTTTATTTTAAAGTAACAAAACTGACCGCTTTGGTATTAATGGAGTGCTGCAGCACCATAAGCACACCCAGGATACGTCCCTGTCTCAGATTATATAATCTTGCTATATTTCTAGTACACTAAAGGGAACAGACGTCCTGAATTAGGCGGAACGGTCCCGCTTTTTAATATGCTATACCGATTTTAATTAAAACTGTTTGAAAAATGTCCGGCATTTGGACTGTTCAAAAATAGCCAATATTCATTGTATGTACTGTAAGTTGATACAATGAATACGAGTTATAGGGCAAACATTTTAATATACAAATGTGTGGATCAGTTATAGAAGGGAATTGAGGATTTTTGCTAATATCTAAATTAAAAGAAAAAATGGCGATTAAAACAAACATACAGTAGCCTATATTCGGAGCTATAATTTGTCGTTATTGTTGTAGGTAGTTATTTGTACACAAGCGTATAGAGATAAGTAAAATGTACAGTACAGTACATTGGTTATTTATAATTATTCGAACTTTCTCTTTGTAAGCCCGTTATCCTTTCATATTCATGTAACGCCATCTCTTGATATCTAAATTATATAATGTTTTATTTAATTATATCTAAATTTTCATTATTTTTCAGTAGTGATGATTTGTTATTAGATCAGTATTTAATATATAAAGTTCTGTTCTTAATTCGAAAGCAAAACATTCTGAGGAAATATTCGTTATTAAAAATTTATTTAACGATTTAGAATATAAGATTACTAAAACCTGAGTTAAATGTTGATTTAACGTGATAATTTCAAATTCATAATTAATTAATATTACTATAGACTAATTAATGTAAAATTCATCAAGTTATATTTTTTTTACAAAGATGAAGAAACGCTCTCAAGATCGAAGAATTTATTCAATATAAGCAAATATTCTCTAGCAGAAGTTCAGATAGGTTTAATTTTAAGTCGTTAAACATTAAATCTCAATGGAGAGAAACGGAATTACATTAAACTATAGAATAGCTGGACAATGAATAGTAAATTATGCAAATTTAAAATACTTGCTCTATGCGAAATGAGATGAATGCGAGGACAAGAAAACAAAAGTAATTAGCTGTGGAAACATTGACAAAATCTTCGTTGGAGATAATTTGAATTAATATTAAAAACAAATTGCAGTCAAACCCCTCTAAACAACGGTCGCAGGAGAGAATATAAAAATTGGTCGCTGTTTGAATGCATTTTGTGTTTAGAGGTGACCGTTATTGGAGGTTTGATTGAATATATATTTATGCAATTAATATATACTGTACTATTTATATAGTAAATGTTATAAGGGCCATCGAAAGGAGGAACTTGGGATCTTATCTCGGATCTAGAGAAAACTTTGGAGCCCTTAGTAATTCCTACCCGTACAAAATTAGTTATTTCATTTCATTTGTTAAAAAAATAAAAATAAAAAAAAATAAAGGCAAAAGGAGCCTGCTCCATCGACAGTCATGGTAGCTATTACAACAGAAAAATAATTTATCAAATAATTTCGATATTACTTTATTGATTTCTTCAGATCCGTGAAGTATTGACATTTACTAAGAGATGTGTCGAAGTAACTCCAGAATAAAATTGAACTAAAGGTAAATATAGTATATCGCTTTTTATATTTTTTCAGTATTTTTTTTCCTTTGAATATTTATGTAACGAACATAAATTATTTTTTAATATTATTAAGTCTCATAATTTGAATCGCTCGAAACAAAAAAAATGTCCCAATTGTTTATATATATATATATATATGACAATGACAATTTTTTTTAATATAATAAATAAATAAATATATATATATAAANTATATTATATAAAAAAATTGTCATTTTTGATGTTCATTTGAAAATATAAAATTGAAATTTCTGCTTTTATTTCAGGTACGATAAAGAAAAGAATATCATTAAAAAATATTTTCATTATCTAGAAGAAATCATGTGTAGTGACATTGACATAGAAAGAAAAGAAACACAAATCTTTCCTTCAAGCGGATAACCTTTTTCATTATGACACCACAAACAATAAGATAAGAACATGAATGGTTTAAGAAGTTTCGTAGTCTCGTCTCAAAATTTTTAGTTTATTCTTCTTTCAATTTTAAAAATAATTTAATATGAAAAACTATATATACAGTGCTAACTTATTGTAAAATGCTTTAAAGCAAAACCGAAGAATACGTTTTCGTGGAAACGTACCTAAAGATGTAAAAGTTTCAGATCAGTAATTTTCAATCAAAACAGTGCCTAGGAGTTGGTAATAAAAAAATCTAGCAACGAGTTGCGTAACTTTCCCGGCTGTTATGAGATTTTATTTTAAAAGTTTTTATACTACTAATCATAATAAATAAATTGTGTGTCGCGCCATCTGTTATGAGATTTTGTTATAAGAAATTTTATATTTTTAATTATTATAAAATGACAGGAAGTTTAATTTTGAGGGCAGGGATAAGTTTTATAAAAATTTGCAAATGCTAATAATGAGCAAAATTTTCATTAAGTCCGACCCCTCTCGAGATATGATACGTTTAACTGTATTGTAAAGCGGCGGAAATCTCAGCCTTTTTACTATAATGTGAATTATGCACTAGGATTACGAACAAAAATGTTAGGAAGTACAAAAAAAAACATACATTATATAATCGAAACTATTTTTCCCATAATATTTTTGGTACATTAAGAAAAATACATTTTTAAATATCTGATAGGAGAAGTTTCTTGAGCGGTGTGGTAAACCATCTTCTCTGTATCCCGTTTAGGTCATGTAATAAAGTTTCATTATTTTCTGGTTATTTATGTTAGAAAAGGTATTTTCACTAATCAAATTATCAGAACTGTGCGATGTCATTGTGAAATATCATATTGAATGTTTTCTACATCTTTTATAACTTTTTGATCATTGGTAGCAACTTTCTAGTTCCTCTTTGGTTTCAATAGATGAAAGAATATCAGAACTTTGTAAACTAGTTTTAGGCTCACTACCAAATAAAGCTGATAAAGTGATTTGCCAATGGTTGAATGATACGATGCATTTTTTTGATATTGCACAAAATAGCACCTAATCGATCATTTTGTCGAATTATTGTCGCGCATCCAAGATTTAAGCATATTTTCGACATCTTGGTTACTGCGTTCTATACTGCCTTTGTTTAGTGGATGTTGATGACTGCCATGCATAATTTTACATTCCGGCCACATATTTGCAAATTCTTCGAGTATTTTTACCGGTCATTGTCACTCCAGGATATATGGAGTTTCAAATTGAAAAAAATAAATTTAACAGTTCTATAGGTATAGAACTGTTAAATTTTTTACCTATTTCAGTTCAATCTTTCAATTTTAAAATAATTTAATATGTAAAAATATATATACAGTACTACCTTATTGTAAAATGCTTTAAAGCAAAACCGAAGAATACTTTTTCGTGGAAAAGTACCTAAAGATGTAAAAGTTATACCTACTGTACTTCAGACGTTCGTTTTGATTGAAGCGGTCTAAGGTGTATTTAGTAGCATTATGTTGATAGTTTAATAGTTATTTATACTTTGACTATAAATCAATTAAATCAACTCCATTTCCATAAAATTGTTAGAAACTATTGGTTAGGTCACAATACTTTTATTAAGTATATTACGTTTGGACATATGAAAGCAACAAATATTTCAACTGTTTCTTTTGTATTTAATTAAAATCTGTTTTTAACACCGTATACCATTTTGTCACGACTACCATATCCGCAGGATTTATAAATTTCCATCAATGTATCAAAATACTGTTCATCAGGTATGATACGTATCGTAGAATTCTCAGGTAACTTTTCTTAAAAAACGAGATGATCTTCATTGACTGTATTTATGACCTTATACTTTGAACACTAATAATCTTCGATAGACGTCCGCTGTGCACCGGAATCTATGGCCATCTTACCATTATTCTTATGTTTAATAACTTCAAAAATTCTTTCTCTAACCCATGGTTTCTTCAAATTTCCATGCTGTTTTGCGTAAATTTCCATTAGATGTTTGTCGAAATTATCTTTAAACCCGCTATATTCAGACACATTTTGCAGTCTTTCATTATTTGTTGGTAATATCCAATATTACCGCTAGACTACGCCATATTGGTGAATGCCTTTGCTCCTCCAAAAGTAAATATGATTTATCTAACGCCACATTGTAAAGCGGCTAATTATTTCGCCAGTCGTATTGTAGAACGTAACTTGTCATTCAATCTGGCGGGATTTGGTTTAGTCATTTTGTAAAGTGGCTGAACGTTAGTTAGCTTTGTTATAAAACAGCGCCGTTTAATCAAACAGATAGACTCTTTGTAAAGCGGCTAAATTAACAATCTGACTGCGACATATACATACATAACAGCCAGGAAAGTTAAATATGGTCTAGAAATTTTCGAGAAAGAGCCCAATGGCTTACTCTCTTTAACGCTTCAGATCTAGACCACAGTCAAGAATCTTAGTTGTCTATTGAAATGCACATTAGCTGAACTGATTTATATTGGTCGAAAAACATTCTGCGCTCCCTTTTTACTTTCCTGGCTGTTATGTATACCACAGCCCATATAATGAAACAGCCTCGCCATTTGCTCTTGACTGGTGTGTCGTGGCTGAAGGCAATTTGTAATTTTTCTCATAGAGCGTCACTGCTGTACTGCCTATTGCCTACACTGAGACAAGCGAGATAAGACTGTGGACTCCGTCTCCGCTCTTAATGGCGGTGACCAGACGCTAAACACCGGAGTTCGATCTGGGATTCGGACGAGCTGGCAGCGGGAGTTTTTCCGGGTTTTCCTCCTTGCTGATGACGCCTGAATAGGGGCCAGCTTCCCCTCCAAGTCCTCCCAGAAGACACTCTTTCCCCCTTTCTCGCGTTGGTCGTCTCCTATAAGGCCAGCTTTGGTCGCCTCGTGACCTCTCTTCTGTCTTCCTCGGATTGGTAGTCTTCGATAAGGCCGCCTCTTCGGTCGCTGAGCAATCTTCCCCTCTGTTCTTCCGGAATGAAAAGCGAAGGCTGCAGCACTCCTCTATCGAGATGAGAACGAGGAATGAGATACGACTGAAAATTATTTTTTCAGTATTATTCGAATAATTATTCAACGTTATTTATTTTTCTCAATGATTTTTGCTGTGTTTGTAAGATTAATTTACATTAACGCGTTTTTCCGTGCCATTTTATTCTTCGAATAAATAAAAAATGTGTCAATTGATGAAGTTAGACGTGTGAAAGAGGTACTGAAGGCAACTGAAACAGAAATGAAACTGTTTGCGACCAAACCTTGTAACATTATACAAACCAATATTTGTTCTGTAACAATGGCCTACATTGGTGGAATACTAAGGGCTGTAGAAGAGAATATTGATTGTTGTTTTGGCTGTTTGGACATGATTGAATTAATGAAAATTCCTGCCCTTTCTATGAGTCTAATAAATTTAAATCATCGTCAAGGACTTTATATCCAAAGCCAGCTATAATGTTTCGTCTGTGCAAGATAATTCAGCTATGGACGGAAAAATTCAAATATTTTTATGCAGCAAAGATGGATACACAAAAGTAGTTTATATAATTGAATTTTAAATTTATTAGACCTTACATTTCAAAGTACACACAAAGTGTAAATGATGCATACACAAGGGAGAATCATAGAGCCTAAAGCAAAACTTCAGAAAAACTCCTGCCCAGAAAAATTATCAAAGCAAACCTTTAAAAATGTAAACATAATTTTAAATTTAGTAAAAACTTATTTTTTTTGTTAGCATAGTTCAAGGAAGAGAAAGACTTAATTTAATATTATTATTATTTATTTATTTTTGTTTTGTTTTGTGTGGACGTGTATAAATAGGTAGTGTTCGAAACAGAATTCTGAGACACTGTTCAGGTCGTTTGGAAGTTTTTGTGGTTATAAGCTGGGCCGGCCCAAAAAAAACTGGGACTTAGTGCAAAGTTGTTGTGCGGAGCCTTTTATTATTAATAATAAGAACAAAACAGTTTCGAACAACAAAATAATATTTTAATAATAAACATACCATCCGTTAAATAGATTAAAAATTGATAATTTCATCATTCGCTAAGAGTTCGCAAGATTTGGATCATGCAAGTTCGAGGGGTCTTGCGCAGTCGCACCATTCACACCACTCTCTGGCCGGCCTTGGTTATAAGTTCTGAGACATGTCATTTTTTTAATGAAAGGTTATTATACGATTTCCTTGCTTTGGCATGAAAAAGATCCATGTCATACAAACTTTCGAAAAAAGGTTGGGTCCTGCAAAATTGTTCAGTAAGTTAAAGGCACTGAAGTTCAGCACTTGTGGTAGGCAAAAAAAGTATTACAAGCTCAATTGGATACATAAACAAGGAAAAACAAAAATTAGAAGTTGAAAATGAAAAAAATATAATTACAAAATCAATTAAACAATCTAAGATGTTGATAATCAGTTAAAAGCCAAAAATGTTGAGGTTAAACAGTTAAAGGCAGACGTACAATCCCAAAATGTTGCTGTCATGACGTTAAATAAACAATCAGAAGCTCAAAAGTCTCAAGTCCAGCAGTTACAGCAGAAAAATAAGCGCCGTCGTCGTAGTTTACAGATTAAGATTTATAAGCTATAGAAAAATAGGGAAAATTAGTCAGTCTAGCATATTATAAAAGTGGTTTTGCAATATTGCATTTTACCGATAAAACGTTTTATTCTAAGTGTATTACCGGCATACCAGTGGCCAAGCGGTCTTCGTACTCTCAACACTGGGAGTTCGGTCGTGGGTTCGCGCCTCGCTCGGACGGGTTGGCCATATGCAGGTCTGTTTTTTTTAACTCTTTCCGGCCTGTGGGCACTAAGGGCCTCTTTTTTGCAAGCCCATTATGGATTCGGCCAGGCCCACAGTGGGGCTGCCGGGTGGTGAGGGACGGGGCCCGACATATCCGAACGGACTACCCCCCCGAAAAATTCCTGGGGATTTTTCGACCCGTTCGGATTCGAAACGGGTCCCCCAGAGCTGTAGGTTGCCACCTTGACCGCTCGGCCACGTGGAGTTTTCCGGGTTTTCTCCATGTCTCTAACGCCTAAATAGGGGCCAGTTTCCCTTAAAAAGACCTCCCGGAAGGCATCGCCCAAATGTTGCGTTGCCATAAGTAAACAAAACTAACTAACTAACTAAATGTATTACCTTAGCAATGGTTTGGAACAAAAAACCAATTTTAAAAAGTATATACTTTTCTCTCTGCAGTAGTCTCTATCTCATGTAAATTCGTTTTGGTTATTTCATATCATATACATCATATGCCGAGTACTGTCTTTTATGCGTTAATTAATATTAAACTAAAAGTATATTTTTCTCATGTGACTTTACTCGGGACCAGTTTAATAATAATTGTCAACAACTGAAGAGTGATTTAGACCCGAAATGTATACTAAAACAATTCAAATTGATTAATTTTGCCATGCTTTTAAATACATATTCTGTATGATAAATCTCTCAACTCGACAAATGTAGGACTTAAGTACAACAATTGAATAGAACAAGAAGCTTTAAACACGAAATGTATTTTCATTATAAATTAAAATTATTACTTTTATTTCGGAAAATTAACAATAATTTGTTAGGTATTCACTGCAATGGGTAGACTAGATATCATCAGTATAAAATAATAAAAACAAAGATAAAAACTTGACATATAGTCCGAACACTCCTCCTTCTAGCGGAAAGAATAAGTACTAATGTTGACACAGCATTTCTGTCGTATGACAAGGCTTTATTCTGTGGGTTGTCACTATAATTTGTACGAGACTGGTATCTAGAACAGTGTTGCCAGCCTCACATAGAGTCTTACTAGTTTTACTCAAACAAAATAATGCTTGTATTTTGAAGAATAATTTCCAAAGAAATAGCATTGAAAAATTTCTGATTTGTCAGTTAATTTGTCTGAAAATTTTCTTGAAGTTTTGTTACTGTTCTTCACTCAAATTACAGTAATACTTTCGTCATCATTAAATAAAATCATCAAAATATAAATAACCAAAATTATAAATGTAAATAAACTATTGATAACTAGAAAAAATAAATTAAAAACTATTCAAAACAATAGCTTTGCTATTATTTTTTGGAAAACTAATTTAAGTTAAACATATCAAATTGTTTATTTTCTTCCTTTTTTTTTTGTAGAACTGAAATTTCAAATTTCACATTTTGTAATGGCTGACACAGTTTATTCTGATTGCAATAAAAGTTAACATTTCATTCATTTAGCATTCAAAATTTAAATAAATTATTTTTAAACACATCAAATTATAAATCCTTAACAATATGACAGATGGAATCAATGCTTAAATTCATTCAGGCTTCAGTTATAAATATAAATGATCAATATTAATTTCCATAACTTCAATTAGAATAAATAAATTCTTTAATCTTTTGAACTGAAAACATGATTATATTGATATATAATGTAATAGTTTAGATAAAACAAATGTTTAATTTTTTTACATCTTTAAATTCTTTCAACACTGTATTCATTAAAAATTTGAAGACATTTTTTTTCTAAACATTGCTACATTCTTAAATTGATTATTTGTAATTCTTTTTATATCTAAAAATGGAACATTTCTTATCATTTTATTAAGAAGATAATTTTATTAACTCCATTTCAAGCAACTATAATTATTATAAGATTTAAATCCCATTTAATTCATTCTATAACTGGGTAAGATGTAATTCATATTCATTATAGAATGACTATCAGAAAAAATTTATTTAAGTTGTTATATTATTTCTTTAGCTATTATTCTACCAAGTACTTAGAATTTAATATTAAAATATAAGTAACTCCAAGACATAGAAAAAAATAATTAAAAATTAACAAAATATTTAATTTAATGTTTTATTTTTAAAACATATGTAATAAAATTTACATCCCATTAGCATAAATAAATATCAAATTGCATGTACTCCTCCTTTGGCACCAGCAGAAAAAGGTGGAACTATTGGAGTTGGTGTTCTCATTGTTAATTCTTGTGCTTTATTATAAAATACAACACCAAAAATTACAATCATTGTTCCCAAGCCACTCAAAAACGTCACTTTATTGCCAAATGTTAATACCGATAACCAAATAAGTAATGCTCGTTTAGTCGTATTTGCAACACTGAAATAAAATTTTATAACAAATTAGACTTTTAAATTATTTAAAATAAACATAAAAGTAAATGTTTATTTAAAAAAAAAAAATCAAATTTTACCTGTGCGTAACAGGTGATATATATCCCAACAACATATATTCCATTAAACTCTGACAATGGAATGAAACTCCTCCGAGTACTAATATTAATATCATTTCATGGTTTAGGCCTGCCCAAACCTTAGGAAAATTAACCAGCATAATTGATGCTGGTATTTGTACTCCTATAGATGCTAAACTACTGAAACACTGAAGTTCAGGAGGACTACAAAAATTGTTCAAATATTAAATCAAAAAATTATATCTAATACAATGTAAAAGTTTATTAACTATTTAAAAATAATTATTTAGATTAATAATAAATAATGTAATGAAATATTATATACTATAAGTATTTAGTAACTATTTCAATATTCAAAACTGAATAAAAGATTAGTATTATAGTATACAGAATTTTGAGTAATTTTGTAGGTCAAAAATACAACAGTGTCAAAAATATAAACTTGTTTAATTAAACTGAATAAACTAAATTAAAACACAAATCTCAAAATAAGATACTATTTAAATTTATAAATTTTATGTTATGAAAACATGTTAAATAAAAAATTGATTACTAAAACAAATAAAACCAAATATATGTTCTCTGCTATTTAACAAACTTCAATATTGCAGTAATATTGTATAATTTGTGACTAATCTAACACTAATTTTATATATTTTATATAAGTTATCATTTATATAAAATAATACCAAATATAAACAATGCAATGTATTAAAATTATTCAATCAAAATATTTTTGAATTTGCTTTGCATTAACAACTTCCTTAATTTAATTTTATAATTTGCTATTTCAGATTCATGGCCATTTCTTAAATCAGTTTAGAACTTAAATAAATCTATAATTATTAATAAATTATTTAGAAATCTAGAAAAGAACAGACTGAAAGAATTTGATTCACAACTTCTACATACTGAATGTATAAAATTAATGATTCCAAATTAATCAAAACTTCGCAGTAATCCAGTATTACTGATTTTTAGCATAGCTTATATTTAAAATAATGTAATGAAATGTTAAGGTTAATTATTATACTTATACATATAAAGAAAATAATGTCAATAATAATTTTCATAAAAGTAAACTTAACATGTGTCATTTTCTGTCATTTCAGAATAATAGATACAAAAACTACATCTGAAATTCCTAATTTACAAATAAGAGAGATGGTTTTTTTTACATGCGACAAATATATAGCAAATAAAAAATGTACACATATTCATTTGTTACATATTATTGTTTGTATAAGAAAAATAGATAATCAAAATTGCATGCATTAAATAATTGTAGTGTTTTCTCACTAAGTGTTGTAGTGTCATTGTTATATATATATAATTATCTATATTCCGTATTGTCGCACATTAGCAATTATAAATTATTCCGTAAAGGTTGTATCACCTCTTGAGGTGTGGTAGTGCGAGCCCGTGATTGGATCCCCTTGCTATGACATATGTTCCTTTGTCAAGACATGGCGCGGGATATAAAAGGGAAGGACCAAGTGCATTGAAGGACTTTTTCGTTCTCCTGGGTTCGTGTCCTGTTGGTGAGGAGGAATCTCGTGAGAGTGCGAAGGAAGAATAAAGAAGCAGGAACCACGTGTAAAGAGGACAATTGCGTACCAAGAGAGAGACATTCAGTGGGTATCAACTACCAGCCTTCATGTAAGAATATTCCGAATATCGTGTTAACAAAAACGAATTTTAATTGTCGCGTCGGGCAATTTATGTTAGATCTCAATGATTCCAAATTGTCGCGTCGGGCAATTCATGCTAAATCGCTCCGTTCTGTTCTTCTTGTCGGACCGAAAGGGCTACGAAAGCCCATCGTAAATTCAATTGTAAGTGAACCTCAGACGCACATCCTGGTGTAATTAAATCTGTTTAGTGTCTTATCAATTCGTGCTGTTTTTTATTTTTCCTTACCCCTTCGCTAACGTATTTCGGTACGCTACAGTACTACATAATAAATCCATACTTTTTTTAATTAATCTAGTTCATTCTTTTTAGTCAGATCAGTAAAATTTATTTTTATTCCATTTATTATAATTTTTAAGATTGTATAGAAAAATAAAGCTTCAGCAAAAATAGATAAACTGTCAAAATGACAAATTATTCACTATATTAAAATTGTGGACTAGATATCATCAGTATAAAATAATACGTAAAGTTTGAATGTTAAAAACGGCACTAAGATAATGAACTAAATAAAAATAAGTATCAAAGTTCTGTTTGTAAAAAAATGAAGTTTCAAACTTTACACTAGAGAGAATATACTATAGAAATACTGAAAACAAATTTTATCGAAATTAAAAGTTTACTTATTGTAGTCTCGAGTAACTAAGATAATTTTTCTTCATTTTCTACTAAAACTTTGTTTTATGGATTCTGCATCTCTCATATTTGGATTAAAATCCAAAAATGTATGCAATATGTTCTAAAAAATGTTATAAAATGCCAAGAGCCAATTCTTTTATTAAATTTTATTTAATAAAGTCAACAATTATCAGATTATAAAGCTATTATATCACAATTATTTTAAATTAACTACTAATTAATTTGTCACTAGAGGGAGGCATTAGGTGTCATCTCTTATAAGATTTAATAATTATAATTAAATTAAATAATTTAGAAAATTCTGAAAAGAATAGGCCCAGAGTGGGACTCAAATTTCTAGTACAAATTAATTAGTAATCAATTAAAAATAATCACAATATAATAGCTCAATATAATCTGGTAGTTGTTGATTTATTATGTTGTAAATGTTGGTTTATAAATTCTAAAAAATGTCAAAAAAATTTTTGATTTGATATTTTATTTAAAAGCTTTCACTTATCTTAAGATGAAAATGAAAAGCTTTTGGTAAAGAGAAATTAGTTTCAAATTAAAAATATATAATGTCAAGAGATATCTTAAAAGGGAAGAAAAAAACTTGTATAAGTAACAAATATATATATANGCATCTCTGACATATAGTCTTGTCCCAAATACAGTTTTTCCGTTTTACTTGTTATGGATTATTATTAATAAACCAGAAAAAGTCTTCAAACTAATTTTAGATCATCATCAGCATAGAAAACATATTTAACATGTTGACACCAATGAGTTAACACATCAAATACATTTGACTTTTATTAAAATTCTAAATCATTTAGTAATAAAAGCATCTAGATTCAGAATAGTAAATTTAATTTAGATCAATTATTATTGCCTTACTGTTTTTATTTAATTTCTTATTATATATTTTGCCAACATGGATATTAATTATAAACAGGACAATTATACTGGTGTTAAGCATTTACACAAGAATTGAGAAAAAAGTTCTTAAAGAAAATAGACTTTCTTTACATGTAGCTCAATAAACAGACTTTCTTTATTGAGCTACATGTAAAGAAAGTCTATTTTCTTTAAGAACTTTTTTCTCAATTCTTACATAAAAATTTAAAAAACCCATATAATTGTTCTATTAATAATTAATGTCCAAGTTGACAAAAAATTTATATTAAGAAACTAAAGGACAGTAAGGCAATAATAATTAACAAATATATATGTTTACTTATGGTGTGGGTTTTTACATTTCTTTAAAAAATCATCTTAAAAAATTAAAAAACTTCAAGGGTTAATACTGAATACCACTGTCGTTTTTTATCTATAACCTCATTTTATAAGAGACAAAAACTACTAAGAATTACAATTGTTAGTCTTTATTACACAATGCATTTCAGGTGCAAAATTTTGTTTCACTTGTACCCCTCTTCAGGTAATACATATCTTAATATCTTAAATGATTATAAAAATGATTATATATTACAGCTATATATATATATATATATATATAGCTGTAATATATAATAATTTTTATAACATCTGTATGTTTACCGATTGTAGATATGTATTACCTGAAGAGGGACTAAACTACTAAGAGGGAAAAACTACTAAGGATTACCTGAAGGTAATCCTTAGTAGTTTTTGTCTCTGATAAAATGAGGTTATAGATAAAAAACAACGGTGGTATTCAGTATTAATCCTTGAAGTTTTTTAATTTAATTTTTTAAGATGATTTTTTAAAAAACTGATTTTTTTAAAGGGAAAAAACTTGTTTTAGCATTAATGAACTTCACCTTACAACATGGAAAACCTTAGGAAAATTAACCAGCATAATTGATGCTGGTATTTGTACTCCTATAGATGCTAAACTACTGAAACACTGAAGTTCAGGGTTCGAAACAGAATTCTGAGACACTGTTCAGGTCGTTTGGAAGTTTTTGTGGTTATAAGCTGGGCCGGCCCAAAAAAAACTGGGACTTAGTGCAAAGTTGTTGTGCGGAGCCTTTTATTATTAATAATAAGAACAAAACAGTTTCGAACAACAAAATAATATTTTAATAATAAACATACCATCCGTTAAATAGATTAAAAATTGATAATTTCATCATTCGCTAAGAGTTCGCAAGATTTGGATCATGCAAGTTCGAGGGGTCTTGCGCAGTCGCACCATTCACACCACTCTCTGGCCGGCCTTGGTTATAAGTTCTGAGACATGTCATTTTTTTAATGAAAGGTTATTATACGATTTCCTTGNTAACTATAAAATATTTATACAGTGTTGTAGCTAGGGTCGTTGGCACCAAGGAAAAGATTCTGATTTTGCTCCCTCTAAAACTCTCTACTAAATATTTTGAAATAATAAAATTGCTTTGCTGATTGCATATTCTGGGGTTTGCACCCTAACACATGTCCCTTTGCCAAGCCCTAGCTATGGTGCTGTAACTATATCTTGAAAGTAACTGCTACATTAAAGAAAAACCAAAAACATTTATTCATTTATTACCATTATCAGACTATTTTAGTATTCCAAGAACAACTTGCACAAGTTCTATTTAGAATGCTAATGCTGGACTAAAATTGAAACTTTCTAAGAGAATAAATAATTTGGTTTCCTTAATGTAACAGTCACTTTCAGGATATCTGAATAAGTACCTAGTTTTACACAATTCTTTGATATAACTGTATATTTTTAAAATGATTTTTGTTTGCTAGACTCTTCATTTTTCCATATTAAAAGATATTACTAATTGTATTCACATTTAGCTAACACTTTAATGTATTCAGAGACAGTTTTGCAAAATTATCAGATGTGTAAATATTGCATCTCATAATTATATTTTGCTTTTTAAAACAAAAAATTTTTGTATATAAAAATGTGCTCACTAACTACACCAAACTTAGATGAAGAGAAGATTTTAACAGTTTGGTTTATTCAAGTAAACAAAAGACCAAGTTTATTAGTACCAAAAGACAGTTTGGTTTATTTTTAACAAATTTTTAAATTTTATTTAACTATTAATGAATAATTTCAATGAGTGTAAGATTGACTTTTGCAAATAAGAATAAACATTTGTTCCAGTTAACTTACATATTTTTAATCAAATGTTAGAGTATTTCAATTAGATGAAAAATATTAGCAAGTTATTTTGAGATGACAAAATGATACTACATGTTAGAATGCTTCAGTAACAAAGAAAAATTACCATACAAACTGGTTAATTTAACAACTGTTGAGTGTTAAAATTATTAAAAGATTTAAAAACATTAGTAAGTAATATCTATGAGTTTATTAAAAATAATTTAGATGCTCCCTATATTATAGTATATAGGGAACATCTAAATTATTTTTAACAGTTATATTTTCAATAATCTCATAGATATTGCATAAATAAAACAAACTATTCTTTGGCTTTTATCAATTTTTATTTTTCTATATAAAAATTTTAAATTCAAAGTATTTGTCTGATTTCTTAATAGTAGAAATAAATCTTTTTCTTATCATTCAAAACTAAAGAAATAATTTATTTATTCAAATTCAAAAATGTACTGAAAATAATATTTTTCTAGATAAATCTAAAGTTCTAACTTTAATATAATAAATAACAAAATATTAAATGAAAATGTTACAAGTAATTTACATTCACATGTAAAACTATGATTTGTTAAGTGGATTTCTTTACAAAATGTGGTTTCCTCGCTTTTATCTAACCAATACTTCTTAACAATGTGTTGCAAAAATTAGTTAACAGTGCTGTTACAAGATGTCATTATAGATGATTTGTTAATATTTGTAAATCCTAAAGAAATTATACAAATGTAAATAATAGTAAATTTTACCTTTTTAAATTGTATACATTTTAAGATATTGTAATGGTTAAAATTATATTTTGTTGGTTTTAATGAGGCAGAAACAGTATAAGAATGAAAAAAAGAAAGTTAAAAACTGTAATGTTAGAATTTTAATTTGTACTAGGTAACTCAACAGTTCAATTGATGTTAACTCACTTAAAATTAAAATTTAAAATATTTTTTAAAAGCAGACAAATTTATAAAACAAAAATTAATGAAATTACTAAAAAAATTAAAATAAATTTAAATTTGATTATCTTTTGTGCAAAAAAAGTTGCAATTAATTAAAAAAATTGTAAAGGGCTCAAAAAATAAAGGTAAAATTAAATAACTAATAATATTAAATAATTATAAAAACTTAATTTATTTAATATTAATTTAGTTTAAGCCAAAAATTAACTAAAACTAATAAAATAATTAAAGCTCTAGCCTTTAAACTAAAACCAAAATTAAAAATAAAATAAATCAATTGGAAATTAAAATGTTTTTAAAAACTGTTTGACGGTTGTTTTGAAATTTTCAAATTGTAAATCAAATTAATTTTAAATTTTAAATTTATGTTATTTGTGTGTTGCAGTGACAGAACATTTTGCTTTTAATATACAGGAGATGCAAAAATAGATAAACAGTTAAGAATCTGAAAAATACAAAATGTTTGGTGTTCATTATTATTATTTTTATTCTTTTATTAGTTCATATTCCTTATTTATGATTTAATTTGTACATAAATATAAATGTTTTTTCCTATTTTCTCCCTGTATATATTTTTTCCATAACAACAACTGTATACCTATTTTTATAACTCCCTATATATACACACACACAGATAAATATTATTGAAATTAATATAAAAATTAAAACTAAATCTGTATATGTGTATTTTGTGTATAACCAAAGGTTATTATTCAAACATCAAACTTAAAGAACAGTTGCTACTAGAGCAAATGAATAGCAGTCTCTTCAACTCAAAGTGTGAGTCAAAAGTCCTATCCCTATGCAAAGACCCCCTTTGTTAATTAACCCTTCCCATGAATTCATGCAGAGTCCACAGAGGAAGTTAATGGGTGATCCTTTTGAGGAACGAATTGTAGACTCCACAGGAGATCCAGTGTGATCTACTTACAATGCTGCTTCTTTGTAAAATGTTGGTTTAAGTTTTGATGGGAACAGAACTTTTTGCTTTTAATACATACACAGATTTTGAATTATATTAAATAGTGAAATTACAAAATTATAATATAAAAATCATAAATGAATTAATAAAAATTTTTTATATAAAATATAGTATAAATGTCAGTCAAATGTTTAATTTTAATGTATATACATTTATAAAAAAAGCCAACTGAAGAGAGACTAGCAGGTCCTAAATGCATTTTTGCATAGGTATACATCTAAACAAATATAAATTGATGTATTTTAATGTAAATTAGGCTGTTAATGTATGATATGTCCATTTTATGAAAATTATTTATATTACTTACAATTACAATTTAATGAAATTGTATAAAATTAGTAATAATTAAATGGACTAACAGCAATGTTAAATATAAAATATTTAAATATGTTAAATGTTAAAATGTTAAATATAAAATAATTCACATAATAATTTAATATCATGAATAAAATATTGATAAAAGATAAAAAGCTTGAAAGATGTATTCTAATAGTTTTTGCTAAAAGTTTTAACTAAAACTAAATGTTTAGAAGTATTTTGAACATAAAAACAATATTTACAAAAATTTAAAAACTTTTATATTTATAATCATGTGATTACAATTTCAAAATAGTTAAGTTTCTCAATGTACACTATAAACAGTTATATGTATATTTTGTATATACAGAGCTCTGCATTCTACAAATATATTTTCTTGAACAAGTAATAATATTTATGTTAATTTGTATAGTAAAATTTTATTAAAATAAAGGTTTTAAATTGTAGTGAAGTTTTTACTTCAATACAATTTAAAGTTACATTTTAAGTTAGATTATCAGACTATTATTTTTTATTATAAATTTAAACTAAAGACAAAATTACAAAATATTTGATACAATGATTAGCAGCTTACCTATAGGTAACTTTTTCTCCACTTAATAACATTTTAGAATATACATTTTGAAAACTAGATAAAAAATTAATAATAAAAGTTTTACAAAATTATATTAAATTGCATTTTAAAATTTTATAAATTTTTTTCAATTTTAAATATCTAATTATGAAAAATTTCTACTAACCACTCTGAAAGATTTGTTGCCACAGCTGCAATAAATCCTAAAGTATTAAAACTCAATTCATTTGCACTACATAAAGCCAATCCACCCATGACAGGAAAGAGAGATGATATAACCAAAAGACTTGTCTTATCACCAAGAATTAACCTGGATATTACAACTGTAAAAACAGGTGCTGAACTTTTCACTGTTTCAGCAAATGAAACAGGAACATACCAAAGTGCAATTAACCCAAGTAGGACAGTAGAAAACCTTTAAAATAAATGAAAAAATTAATATAATATTGTTTCAATCAAATACACAATTTTTAGTTAACAATCATGAAAACTAATACAACAATTCAATCTCAATTATAATATATAATACAGTAGCATGTAAATTTAGCACACACTCAAGACTAGAGTCTGCCTGCTTNTTTTTAATAAAAATATTATTCGGATTATAAAGAATTAAAAGACTTACCCAAAACAGTTGGATCGCCTTTTCGATATGCAAGAATATATTTATTCAAAAACAGTGTTGTGAAACTAAAAAAATACCATAATACTAAAAATATAATTGCTTTCCAGTTACACAGTCCTCTAGAAATATCAGCTATATGACAGTCACTTGATTTCAGTTTGTTCATCTTTGAGGAATGATTTATTAATCCATTAGGTATTTGAGAAAGTTTTTGATAATTATCTAAATCATCTGAATTATCACAATTGATAATAGCATCATATTTGCTTTGTAAACATAAGTTTTCTGTATCAGAATTATCCATATTTGTATTTTTGACTGATATTGTCATTTTCTTAAATATAGGCGAGTGAAGTTCTGCTCTTTCATCACTGTTTTCAAAACATGAAAATGAAGAAATTTCATTCTTTTGAGTTTTCTCAATTTGATTTAAGTCGAAAATCAAATGTTTATTAAAATTCACATCAGAGAAACCATCTGAAAAAACAATATTCATATTAATAATTATTTTCAAATAAATAAAACTAAATTCTATATCTCGGCAATTCTGCAAATGCACTGCTTTAAACTTATTTCAAATTTTATATCATTTCACAATTTGATAATTGTGTTGTGAAAAACAGAACATTCTGTAAGTTTATAAGCAATTTAGTCAAGGTTTTCTGAAATCTTGTGCTTCATTGATTTAATGACTGTAATTCTAATCTCTTTAAAATTATGTATAAATAACCTTGACAGATCAAAAAAGTCTTAAATGATTTCAACCTTCAATACATAAACCGCAAAAAAATGTTTATTAGTTTAATATGAAATTTGTCAAAAAACAAAAATTTCATTGAAATAATAATACTTAAGATATCTATGAATTATGATATTTTCAAGAGAATAGAAAAAGTTACTACTGTAAATTACTGACACTTTAACTACTCATTTTATTAATATATAATAATGATGCTGTTTATTTATATTTATATTATTATTATTAATTAATCCTTTCAATGGAAATGTCATTATTGATGTTCTTTCAGTCTGTATTCTTTCATCCTTCAATTATTCACATATTAACATTCATTCAGAATTTGTAGTTTTTTAATTTTGAAATTCTTCTGATTAGTGTATTTTTTGTTTAAATGTAGAAGTGATTCTCTAAATTATATTTTAAATTATTGTAAGTACAGTAGAACCTCGATTATCTGGACTAATTGGGGATGAAAGTAGTCTGGATAAGGGAAAAATTTGGATAATCGAAACAAATACTTTAATTGGTCTTTTAATGATAATACAACATGTTTTCTTTTCGATGACATATCGGTAATATTAAAAGTAAATACTGTATTTAAACCGTGATCAAATTTTCAAGAAACAAACATTCATATTGAATTTGGACCAACGCTAACAGACTACCTACTGTTTAAAAGGCCCTCTGGTAGTGCAAGAAGACGAATTTTATAAAATAAAAAGCAGTTGAAACTGCATTTTTATGAATAAAAATTTGACAAACTATTTATCGTTTTATGACGAGTAAAATTTTTTCGTTGCGTTCGCAGCTTTTAAGTAACGCATAAACCTTCGGACCGTGAGGCATAGGCGGTGGCCCACGTTGCCCATGCCTTATGCCGCCCTTGGTCATAGAAATGATGTAATTTGAAAATAAATTATTTATAAATATGTATGTCAAGTTATATTTTTATTACGACGCAAAATATATTTAAGAGTTTATGGCCACTGTGCTGGGTGAGACGTCGTTGAAACAAAAAAAGTTATGCATTCCATCACGTACATAAACAGTATCGTAATTCGCCAAGTGCAAATCAGCAAATTTGTAAAATTTTTGTTTATTTTGAACAATCCGGATAATCGAGGTTCTATTGTATTCTTATATTCCATGTGAAATACTGCCTTAACTTAGGACTCCCAAACTTGAATTACAGTATATTTGGAGTTTACAGTACTAAAATACAATACCTAAAATAAATATGTAAATGAATTTGCACATATATTTGAAAATCCAGACAAAATGAAAATGTGGATATGGTCTAGTCCCACTTAGTCCAGATTTTTGATGCTTCACTGTATTTTATTTTTATTGATAAATCTAGAATAAATGGTTGAAAACATTTTATATTAAACACCAACACACAACACCAGAATGTAATAAATAATGTAACCTGTGAGCCAATGACCAGTGTGTGATGAAAAAACAAAAGAGATCATCAGTAATTCCATTTAACACCTGAAGAACTCAAGCCAGTTCAAAAACGTTTGTGGTAAACTTTCTCTTTTGTTTCTTTTCGTCAAACACTGATCATTGGTTCACAGGGTACATTATTTAACATTTTATATAACAAGCTACAGTTGAACCTCAATAATAGATAACTGTAAACAGCAGCCATTTTTTTCAGAAACATTTCTTTTTGATATACAGGGGGTCGTTGTTTAACAAGTATTCGTTATCCGAGTCCCTGTAGTTAAGTGGTCAAAAAATTGTGGAACACCACTTTAAAAAAATTCCCCACACTTACAAGGTTCCCCAGAGGAGGGTAACTTCCTATTGCACCATGTGATCTACATGCACATTGATACATAATCACCATACACAAAATGCATTATTGTGCATGCATTTGTCATTTTTGCTTTGGTTCTGGCTGGTTTTTCTGTTTCATTTTCTGAGTTTTTTATTGAAATTATGTCAATGAAACTTAGCAAAACTGATGATGGAGTTCATAAAAGGAAACGTGCTTCATACGGTCTAGCTGTTAAAATAGACATAATTAATTGATAGAAGAAAGGAGAATGTGTAATTGATATTTCCCGTGCCTTTAACATTCCTGAGATCACAGTTCACATAATAGTTAAGAAAGCCTTAGATTTGGAAGCCAAAGTTAAAACTAGGCTATGCCATTGTGAAGTGAAAACAAACAACTGAGGAATGATGTAATGGGAATAATGAAAAAGTGTCTTGCAATGTGGATTGAAGTTATCTATCAATAACACATACTTATAAGCTTAGACCTAATCCAATAACAACTTTATCTTTGTATGAAGTTATTCAGTGAGGTGAGAGAGGAAGAGGCAGCAAAAACTAAGAATTTTTTGACATCAAAAGGCTGGTTTCACCATTTTCAAAAATGTTAAGGATTTAAGAACAACTTTATATTCATTTTTCATATATAAAATTCAGCAGTCAGTAAAAATAAAACAACCAGGTACTTCTAAAATTCAGTTATAAATAATTTCTAATATTCAATTATATTAATAATAAATATTTTATATAGGTGTAAATAGGGACAATAAACATTTCTTTCATGTTTTTCATTCAGTTTTGCTTTATTAAAGTCCCAATTAAACATTTTTCATATGATTTTCTATGAAATTATGATCCTTACTTTACATAGATTCACTTTGAGTAGCAAATTTTTGGTCTTAGTTAGTCATGTTAAATGAAGACCTCCCGTACATACAAAATAATCTCCAAACAATAGCCATTTACATTCTTGTTAATGGTCACTGTTCACAGATTTTATATTTATGCATATAAAATCTAATTTAAAAAAAAAACCTGGTATATTAGAAAATGCTATAAGAATAATTTACAAACAGCATAGATAAGATAGTAGCCTATTGGCCTGATTAATATTATTTGATGGTGTTTCATCATATAACATGTACAAGATGCAATTTATTCTAAGCTAATGAAAAGAAGAAAAAATCTTTCATATTATTTTTGTAAACTTATCATTTTTTGACTTTAATTATAATATGGGCATGGCCAATTTTTGTTCAAGAATTCAATAGTAAGACAACAAAATAGATATTATTCAATAAGCTAACCATCATTAATATTTTGAGAATTTACCTAAAATATTTTTTTACTGACTAAATATATAACAATACTTCACATATATCTTTTTCTTCTTGAGAATTTGTAAAATGTAATCTAAATGTATTATAATAAAGATTTAATTTTTTGAGACAAAACTTATTTATCTTTTATAGTTTCTCAATAGTTAGCAATCAATTTATGCTATTTCTATATAATATGATCAACTAAGAATAGCAATTAACCTTGAATTTCCCAAGCCAGTTTTTAATATCAGATGTTAAGTAGACAGATAAAAATATATCTAAGTCTATAGATTTTATTTACAAATCACCTAAAATTTAATTTTATGTTATTTTAAATCATTTTATTATCCTTTTATGTTCTTTTCTATTTTTTTTATTAGTAATAACTGATATAAATTTACCATGTATATGAAAACACTAATATTTTATATGTCAATTTCAAGTATAAAAAAAAAATATTGGAATAATTAATTTGATTAAATCTTAAAACATAAAATAAACAAGATTATATATGCATAAAAGCTATTTAAATTTAACACGAATAAAAGTTTTGATTTTTCTTATTTCAATAATTATGAGAAGCAACATTAATCACCTATTTTAAAATTAAACTTTACGATTGCCAATTGTTTGAATGCAATTATCCATATATTAAATTGGCATTGATTAGATAAATTGTAATCATGCAAGCACAATAATCATCTTAATGATTACAATTATACAATCATTATACAAAATATTTCCTTGCATTTTTTTGAGAAATTAAAACATAAATAAATTATGAAAATAATGGTACAAATACAGCTCTGAATGAGGCAGTTGAGATTTTAGCAGAGCTGTAGACCATGCCCATAGGTATAAAAAACCAAAGGTCTACATGTGATCCTCTACACAAGGTCTAGTATTTGTGGGTCCAAACTCCTCATTCAAAACTGAAATTTTACTATATTATTTATCAGTTTTGTAATGCATTCCATTTGTATTATGTCCCTTCAATCAGCATTACTATTGTTATAACATTTCATTCTTATATATATATCATTTTATTAATGAAAATGTCTTTAAAAGTTTAAAAACTTGTACTTTTTTAGCAGAAATCGCGATTGTATTACTACGTTTTGTATGAATTATCTATTTAAAAGGGCATTTTCCAATAGAAGTTTCATAAATCACATGGTAGAAAATTACAGTAATAAAACATAACGCAATTCATTTACAATCAAATTTATATAAAGCTAGATTGCAAATATAATGTTCATAAAGTATATTTTAATAACTTACACGTTTCTCCAAACGTCAAAGTAAACCGAATACACCTTTAATACACGTCACATCCCACAGTAACGTGTTGAATAGATTTTACGGTTCGCAGCATCACCTACAATAAATATCTATGTAATTTCGTTACTGGCATAGATACTGTTGCAGTATTAAGATTTATTCAGAGTTAGTGCATGACATTTTAATTTATAAAGTAATTTTCTTTTAACATATATTAGCAATCATTCTATTGAGTTAAATATCTTTCCCAACTATCCACCAGCATTATTATTAATATTTTCTATCAACTTTGTTTTTCACAAAAGCACACAAATTACATTTGATATTTAATTTCAATGTTGCATTAGATCACTAGAGATCAACAACAAAAATAGGATCACCATCAAAATTTTATCAAAGGATGTTATACTTAACAAATTAGCAAAAGGAACAGTAATTGACCCATGGTACAAGTATTGTCATATTAGTGTCTTAGTAGTCCCTGCACTGTCTTATTTTATACACTTGTGTAATTTCAAAATATTTGAAAAAATTAAATAATTAACACTAGTCTTAAAGAAAGATCTAACAATATTCAGTTTAAATAATTTTTGAAGAATTTCTAAAAGGATTTAACTTATTAAATCTAGAAACATAACCAAATGATCACATTAAATAATCAGGCTATATAACTTTGCAAATGTAATGATTAATACTAAGTAATTTGCTACTACAGATAGACATTAGGCACAATCTCTTGAGTAAATTAATAATTTAGTTAATAAACATTTGATATACTTATTAAACCTTCTTATAGACTAGTTTAAAAATAATTCTATTGATAAATTGTACATACGATTAATTAAAAATAAGAAATATGGCAAACAAATTATTTTTGATTAATCTGTTCATTACACTTCAACTCAGACATGATTAACAATAAAAAAACAACTATTTTTTATGAATGGATTCTTACCTTAAACTGCCAACAAGAGCCATTCGTAATAAACACTGAAGTGTTATCTTTCTTGGAGGTAATTTTTTATATAATCCACATGAGAAATGTAATTGAATATATCCACAAATAGCACAACAAAACATTTGAACAATTCCTATATATAAGAAAGTTATATTAAAAAACTTTATTGAAATAAATACTTGAAAAAACATTTTTATATTAAAACTTACTATAATTTTATCATAAAATTTTGAATTTTATTTTCACCATTATACTTACATTAATATATATATTTTTTTGACATTAAAATATCATTTCATACTAATAGAAAGCATTGGAAAGTATTAACTTTTTCAGAAATATAAGATCATTTAAAATGTCATTTGAATACAATTTGAATAATAATTATTTTTCTTCTCACAAAATAACATATATGTAAAAAAAATCTTGTAATTTCTGATTACTTTAAATACTACAATTTAAAATTTATTCAAAAGAAAATTTTGATATTGGTTTCAATTAATTATTTTTAAAATTACACTGACTTTTAACAGAAGTGCTTTTTAAATGAAAACAACATAGTCATATCTGATTTTGAAACAAAAATTTTGCTTCTTCAGTAATTTTAAACATATGATATTGGCAGAAAATCATATATCAAAAGGAAATACAATAAGTCAATATTTTTATTGTGATTAATCATAGTGAAATTTTGGAATAAAATCAAGGAGCTGATTATAAGCATATTACTAGAACTGTATTAATTTTCAATTTAGTTTTTGAAAATTATTATTATAAAATACAAGAACTATTGTAATAATACTATTTACTTATTTTAAAAATATTATTTATTGCAAGGTAGCAATTTAAACTACTTAAGTATAAAATAATACCTTTCTATTTTAAGTACGATAGTATTATTTTATATTTAAATAGTTCAAACTTTTACCTTGCAATAAATGATATTTTTTATATTTGCAGTTTCTTTATTACTGTTTATTGTATAGGATGATAGTTTTATTTAAGTATAAAGTATTGTATTAATTTAAAATTATTTTAATTTTAAACTATTATTATATTATAAATATAATGTAACATGATTTAACATTATTATATACCTTACAGTAACAGAAAATGTTTCTTTTTAATATGTAATAATAGCACACAAATTATTGCATTATATTTATGTTTAAATATTTACATACTTGAAAATATTAACTATAAATGCTACAAAGTTATGTTTTATGGTTTCACATAAAATTTCATAATAATAATGAATTTTAATAAAATCTAATGTACCATTATTATAAAATTAATTTTTTAATAAAAATATTATTCGGATTATAAAGAATTAAAAGACTTACCCAAAACAGTTGGATCGCCTTTTCGATATGCAAGAATATATTTATTCAAAAACAGTGTTGTGAAACTAAAAAAATACCATAATACTAAAAATATAATTGCTTTCCAGTTACACAGTCCTCTAGAAATATCAGCTATATGACAGTCACTTGATTTCAGTTTGTTCATCTTTGAGGAATGATTTATTAATCCATTAGGTATTTGAGAAAGTTTTTGATAATTATCTAAATCATCTGAATTATCACAATTGATAATAGCATCATATTTGCTTTGTAAACATAAGTTTTCTGTATCAGAATTATCCATATTTGTATTTTTGACTGATATTGTCATTTTCTTAAATATAGGCGAGTGAAGTTCTGCTCTTTCATCACTGTTTTCAAAACATGAAAATGAAGAAATTTCATTCTTTTGAGTTTTCTCAATTTGATTTAAGTCGAAAATCAAATGTTTATTAAAATTCACATCAGAGAAACCATCTGAAAAAACAATATTCATATTAATAATTATTTTCAAATAAATAAAACTAAATTCTATATCTCGGCAATTCTGCAAATGCACTGCTTTAAACTTATTTCAAATTTTATATCATTTCACAATTTGATAATTGTGTTGTGAAAAACAGAACATTCTGTAAGTTTATAAGCAATTTAGTCAAGGTTTTCTGAAATCTTGTGCTTCATTGATTTAATGACTGTAATTCTAATCTCTTTAAAATTATGTATAAATAACCTTGACAGATCAAAAAAGTCTTAAATGATTTCAACCTTCAATACATAAACCGCAAAAAAATGTTTATTAGTTTAATATGAAATTTGTCAAAAAACAAAAATTTCATTGAAATAATAATACTTAAGATATCTATGAATTATGATATTTTCAAGAGAATAGAAAAAGTTACTACTGTAAATTACTGACACTTTAACTACTCATTTTATTAATATATAATAATGATGCTGTTTATTTATATTTATATTATTATTATTAATTAATCCTTTCAATGGAAATGTCATTATTGATGTTCTTTCAGTCTGTATTCTTTCATCCTTCAATTATTCACATATTAACATTCATTCAGAATTTGTAGTTTTTTAATTTTGAAATTCTTCTGATTAGTGTATTTTTTGTTTAAATGTAGAAGTGATTCTCTAAATTATATTTTAAATTATTGTAAGTACAGTAGAACCTCGATTATCTGGACTAATTGGGGATGAAAGTAGTCTGGATAAGGGAAAAATTTGGATAATCGAAACAAATACTTTAATTGGTCTTTTAATGATAATACAACATGTTTTCTTTTCGATGACATATCGGTAATATGAAAAGTAAATACTGTATTTAAACCGTGATCAAATTTTCAAGAAACAAACATTCATATTGAATTTGGACCAACGCTAACAGACTACCTACTGTTTAAAAGGCCCTCTGGTAGTGCAAGAAGACGAATTTTATAAAATAAAAAGCAGTTGAAACTACATTTTTATGAATAAAAATTTGACAAACTATTTATCGTTTTATGACGAGTAAAATTTTTTCGTTGCGTTCGCAGCTTTTAAGTAACGCATAAACCTTCGGACCGTGAGGCATAGGCGGTGGCCCACGTTGCCCATGCCTTATGCCGCCCTTGGTCATAGAAATGATGTAATTTGAAAATAAATTATTTATAAATACGTATGTCAAGTTATATTTTTATTACGACG
>NW_019384625.1:560353-598911 GCF_000671375.1 Centruroides sculpturatus | reverse complement strand
ATGTATTAATTTTATAAATTTATACAATTATATGCTGTATATAAACTTTATTGCTTTTAAAAATATATTTTTATGTTTAATTGAAAGTATATATATGTTTTTTTCATGCTATGACCTTTTATTTTAACTTATAATAGAGCAGAGAAATTTTAAATAACCCTATAATTAGAAAAAAGTATTTGTGAAATGTAATAGAAAGTAGATTAGCAGGTGGTGCAACATCTGTACTTTAACCATAGAAATTAGAATAAAAAATAAAAATGAATGGATTTCCAAATTATTTATTTAGAATATCAAATTACAGATTTTAATTATCTGTAAAAAAAAAATTAAGAATAAAATTTAATGATTAACGTCGCGAAATGATACCAGAGGGCGGAGTTTTTAATGATAAACAGAGAAACGTGGTTATTCTGTTCAATTTGTTGTATTAATTTTTAAACGATGTTTGATGCCATTTATAATAATAAATAATAAAATGATTGTTAGATATAGAATGTGGGCGAAATATTAATATTTTGTTAAATATAAATATTAAAGATGAAGATTATAAGTGTAATTCATGTATTTTTGTAAAAAGAAATTATAATTGTTTTCTTAATTGAGAAACACAACAGATGAATTGCAAACGTGGAATAAATGGAAGATTTCTTTATCTATGCACGAATGACTCTGGCAATCCTAAATCAGAGAAAATATTTGGTAAACAGTCTAAAAATCATTTTTTTTATAATTACTTTTTAAAAATAATTACAAAAATAAAAAGTGTAATCGGTTTTTAATAAAGTATACTTTCAGTTATTGTATATGAATTCATGAATACTTTAAAATTATATTAAAACTAGTAAAATATATTTTTTTCCATTTTATATAAAAATTAATTATTTCTGTTTAAAATATAGGTTTATTAGAAACTCCAAATGTACCTCTAGATATAAGACACATCAAATATAAAGTATATATTGTGGGTAAAGCAGGAGTTGGAAAATCTTTCTTGTCATCTTGGTTGTCTGGATTAAATAACAATTCTTCATATTATGCTACTTCAGGTAATATGTTAGATATTGGTTAATTGATTTTAGCAACCTAATTCTTCAGAATTCATAATACAGAGAAATATTTACAAAAGTTTTGTAAAAATTTCATGATAAGAATTGCCATCTTAAGTTTAATAACAAAAACTTTTCTAACACTACTGACTTCAGAACATTAAAACATATTTATTTAATTTAATTAATTAAAATGTGCTTTAAAAATTTTTATTAAAGTATTAAAATGCATTTATGTAAACTTCAACATTTCAATTAAATGTTCTATGCAACAACTATTGTTTTCAAAATTTTCACTTTCCTGGTGTATTGCAATTGATCTAAAAATGACCCCAAGAATTTTACATTTTTGGACTCAGAACTTTAAAGTTCTGAGTCCAAAAATGTTAAGAATGCAAAAAATTGAGGATTTTATCTGTATGTATGGATATGTGTGTGTGTGTATGGGCACAGTTTTGTCACTCACTTTGAAGTTTAATAGCTCCTATACTTTCTGTTGAAAATTTCTGAAATTCTGTAGAGAAGTTTGTGTATTAGGAGCATTGATGCTATTAAATTTTGCTGGTTAAAGGTCAAGGGGATGGGGAGATAGAAGGAGGTTGTGTATCATATCTTGAGTGGAGTTGGACTTAATGAAGAGTTTACTTGTTATTAGCATTTACAAATTTTATAAAATGCATCTCCACTCTCAAAATTAAGCTTTTTGCATTTTGTAATAATTAATAATATGAAAAGTTTTTTCTTACAAAATCTAATAACTGATAACACTACACACAATTTTAACTTTTTTGCTGGAAAAGTTACACAACTCATGGATTTTTGGTATTGATTTCAAAATTTTAAATTGATTAAATGTTCTAAGAATCATATATTCATCTCAAAAATTATTTTGCATTATCATTTTATAAAAATATTTGTCTATCTTAATCTTTCACTTTTTCTTTTTACTCTTCCTACTTCAATAAATTTCATTCATTGTTCATACTTACAGATTCACATCATCATTAGATTTATTTATTGAATTTCAGCCATACATTATTTCATATGGTCCTGTGCCAATGTATTGGATATCTTCTGTTTCCTGCCACAATATATTTCTATTTGATTATTCTAGGAATATTGTTCTAATGCTATAGTTGTTGTTGTTTTCTTCAGGCCTTCTTGATGATCTAGTTTCTTTTGTCTCAATGATCTACAAGTGCTGTCTATGTATTTAAATTCTTTGCTTTTATAAATTACTGCATCATCTAATTTATATCATTAGACAAAATAGGAGCAGAGTAAAGTAACTAGGAGATTTGGGGATCATCTCAATCCCCTAAAATCAGTAAATTTCACTGAATAGTTGGCAAAATCATCCCGAGAAAATGTTTCCATGCTTCCCCCAGTAAAAATGTTTGAATGACTATGAAGAAGAGTTTATGAGATTAAGAGTGTACAGGAAAAGAAATTATTAAAATACATAGGCAGCATATGTAGATCATTGAGACAAGGGATCACCAAACATCAAGAAGACTATTATCAGAAATTAATACAGAATAAGCAAATAAATTATTGAATAAGTAATTAAAATAGAATGAAAATACTGATTGGGTGGATATCAAACAGATGAATAAAGAGAATCAGAAACTGGACTTCAATGATAAGAGATGTTTAGATTGCCCAAAACATTGTTGGAAAAATAACATACAATTTACTAATAAACATTGGTTTATAGAAGAAAGTTTTTTTGATTCATATAATAAGAATATACAATAAATCATTAAGAAATAATATTGTTTGTTATGATTCTAATACTTTTTTCTAGATTAAGATAAATAACAAAGAAAATCTACAAATAGTATATTTTTATAATTTAAACAAAATGTTTATATATTTATGCTGACTTTATATATAAATTTTTACTGTACCAGTAATTGTTTTATATTCATTTTATATTAGAATATTTATAAAAATTGTAAGTAAAATATTTGATTAGGGACACAAGTTAAAGCAGTTTCCAGAGTGTGTGAAGTACATTCATCAGAAGTAAAAAAATTGATGTTTACTATTGAGTTTTGGGAATCAGGAACTGTTGGAAGAAGAAAGCCAGTTGATTTAATAGAGGTATTGCAATCATTTTAAGTTTTATATTTTATGCTAATTTTATGTTAACAATTTAGTTTGAATGTGGTTTGCTATTTTTATTTTTCATAGAAGCAATGCTATTACAAATTTTGTATTATTTCATTCAAATTAATTTCAGACAACTTGAATCACATCTTATTTTATGATTTTTTTGTTGTATTTGTTCTATAAGAAGCTTTTTGAAAGCATTTAGTTGGATTTGCTTAGGAATTTTGAATATTATGTTGAGCAAGGAAAAACAAAGACAATTATTTTTAATGTAAAGCAATATTGGGGAATGTTAAAATTCTACTTTAAATTGATTATTGGTAAACATTTTATATTAATGAAAAAATCTCAGGTAAGCAAAATTAAAATAGATAACAATTGGATAAAATTATAGCACTTTATATTATAATTAGTAGCTGATCCAGTATTGTGTGGGCTAAAAGCAAATAAATTTTATTGTTGTTTTCCGTTGGTTAATATTGATACACTAGAACTGTCTAAATAGTTTTATATTTTTGTAAAATAACTGATTCTATATTTAAAAAATAAATATTGTAAAAGCAAATGTCTGAATAAATAGTCACATTACAATGACCTTTTTACATACATGAAGTTTCAACCATTTTTCTGAAAGCCTATCTTTCTTTGTAGGCTTCCAGAAGAATGACATATTTGCCTCACTGGATATTATAGTCTAAAAAAGTTTTACATTAAGAACAAATAACTCTATTTATAAAATAGGTATTGTTCTTTGTTATTGTTAATATTTACAGGAGTGCACAAATTTGCACTAAGGGCAAAATTTTTCAAAGAAGGTATATTCAAAATGGTAGTAGAAATTTCTATTTCCAAGTTGAATTTCATTGAAAGAACTTTCTAAATAAAATTTGAACTAAACAGCAGTTGATTTGCTTTTCACAACAAGGAATATATTAAATTAACTATTCATTTTAATATAAATAACAATAAAAATCAATTAATTAGTAAATCAGTTAAAACTTAATAGAAATGTTAATATCTACCTTAAGATGTGAAATAAAGTCGAAATTTCAATAAAATAGAAGTTTACAAGATAGCAATTTGATAGAAACAGCTAAAACAAATAATGAAATGTGTAATGTGATATAAGATGGCTTGAATTGAATTAATTCATTAATATTCCTTTGAAATAATTATTTAGTTTTTCTGCTTTTATAGCAATGAACAGTAATAGTAGAAACATTGCATTGCAATTTTTATTCCTATTTTTCAGAATATGTATTCTTGGTCCCCAATGTTCCTAAAGTTACAAACAGTGAGATGTACCTATGTTGGAGCAGAAATGGGGCTATCTGACTGATCCTATATTGGTACATTTTAATTAATAACTAAGTGAATGTGCCATTTTAATAATTTTAAACTGCATCGTTAGAATTGAATCTAATTGAATCTAATGATGCTTTTTGGCTCTGTGGATAATTTCCCTTTAACTTCTACAGCAATAACATGCAATAACATGGTCTCCTATGTGAGACTAGGGTAAGAGGATGGAGTAGGAAAGGACGAGATTCAGTTGGAATTGATTCACTCAACACAATTTACTACACTTCAACATTTATTAGATGGCATGAAAGTTGGTATAACACATTACACAAAGTATTTGCATTTCATGGAGAGAGAGATTACAAATTTTTGGTATCTCACAAATTGGAACTAGAATTCTCATTTAGGATCTTTGAAATGTAGTCTTTCAGTTAACAATTTGGGAGAGAAGCAGCAAGTAGAGGGATGACAAGGAATCTGAGGGCACAGAAGAACACTAATCCAAAACGGTACACATCCACACTAAACTGAACAGTTGAAAGAATGGATGATGATTGGCTGGAATTGGCCATTCCTTGTCATATTCAAAGCAGAAAATATCTTAGATGTGTCTAAAAGTTGTGGGAAAGGTGTCATCACCAACTCTGAGAAAGCATAAGTTGACACACTCTCAGGTTAGAACATTGACATATACTAGCTTCATCCTTGAGTTGTTTTCCTTTTCATTATTCGATTCTCATACAGAGTAGTCAAAAAATTACTTCACAAGGTTCAAAGTATAGAGACCAAAGCACGGTTGACTGTCTTCAATGTAGTAATTACCCAGATTTCCATAAATGATTAGAATGATTATAAATGCAGAATAGTTGTGATGTAGCATTTCAAAATGATGACATGTTTAGAAAAGTGATATAGTGAGGAAGTCTGAGCAGTTACTAAGAGTAGATATCTATGGGCCAAAAAGGTTCCACTTGCTAAATCCATTGTCAGTCAAGGTATATGGGGACAATGTTATATCCCATCAAGGTGTCATAGAATAATGTCAGAAGTTTGCAAGTGGATAGGAAATGTGAGTGGCAAAAGTTGCAGTGGGAATCTAAGCTGACCAATAATGGAAGCCAATGATATAAGAATTGAAAAACTGATTCAGGTAACAATGGTGGATCTTGAATAACAATAACAAAAATTAAACATTTTTATTTGTAATATATGTTACAGAACATTATGCTGAAACTGGCAAAAACAATTGAATATAAATTCAATTGTTTTTGTAAAGTTCTACAAACAAATAATTTATGTATTTTTAAAATTAAAACATTAAAATAAATAAAAAGATATAATAAATTAAAATAAAATAATTATACATACTAGTAACAAACATTTTTTAAGTTAAGTCCACATTGTTCTCTTATCTCATCGGGTTATCAACTAGAGACTGCCATGCTTTGGATAACATTTCCTTCTTCTTGAAATTAATGCATTCACCTTTTTTAGATGCTTGGAATATTTCAAAAGCTTCCACTGATCATAATTTGTTGATGTCAAACACAATTTTTAATAATTTAGCCTGGTCCCAACATGCTGACACCCCTGGCTCACTTGCATATTGGGCAAGCATTATGGATAGACTGTTTATTATTATTATTTATTATTTATTAATTAATTATTTATTATTATTATGGATAGACACATTGTATTTATGTTCCTTGAACCTTTGGGTACATCTTTTAGTGGCATCTATATATGCTAACTTTCAACTAAATCAATCATCCCACACTGGGATAATTGGGATAACCCAGGGGCTAAGTTTCTATCTATAGAATCTTTACCATTAGTTAGATGCCTAAATATAGTTGGATTATGTCTATAAGTTATTCTGGCATTCATATGCTTTGCTAATGTTTTATATGTAAAAGTCAGCCTTGGGTCATAGTCCATAGTTTTCTATATATTTCTGAGGTAAAACCTTGGAACACTATGTATCCTTATTAAGCCACAATGCATTAATGTTGTACTCCATGTTTTTAGCTAACCTAGCAATCAGTTTTTTGCTGTAGCCATGAGCTTCCACTAATCCCTTAATTGGTTCATACAGTAGAACCCCTCTAATCCGTCACCTTTGGGACTGGGGGTATGGTTGGAACGCAAAAAAGGTCGGGTTATCAGAAAAAAGTAAAATAAACAATCTTCCCCTTTGTCCAGTCTTTGTAGCACTGCTAATTTTTCATTTAATGAAAGAGTAACGTGTTTACGTTTCACTCCTGAATGTTGAAAACACACACAAAACTGTACATGTACACACAATGTAAAACATACACTGTAACGAACACAGAAAAATGCCACAGATGGTGAGTCACTGATGAGTCGGGACAAGTTTCTTGACTCCGACCACGGTCGGATTAACCGGAGTGATGGACTAGCCGAGGGCGGACTAGAGGGGTTCTACTGTAATATTAGAGCAGTAAGTGTAGGCTCTTTCAACCAGTGTCTTAAATACAGCTATTTTATAGGAAGGCAGATCACAAGAATTGAAAGGGATGAGGGGCTTATCTTTATTATAGAACCGTTCAAAACATGTAAATTATTTGTTTGTAGAACTTTTAAAATATGTAAATCGTTTGTTTTTGAATTTTATAAATTTAAAAATAGTGGTTATAGTTCTTCTATCATTAGAACTCAGTTCTTTTCTTTAATTCTTATTTTAATAATTTTTAACTTGAGGCAGATCTCTGAACAGGGTCAAAAATGTTTTGATTAAACTAGTGCTGGAAAAGGTGTAAGGTGTAGTGTGATTAGAATATAACTTGCCATTAATGACCATTATCATTTCTAGGTATGTTTTATATAAAAAAAGATGAACAAACTTTTTGATCAATCCATTAATTTTTGTTTAAATATGGAATGTAATTTTTTTTAATCATAAAATTTTAATTAATAGGAATGTCCAAGTGATGCTGATGCTGTACTTTTGATGTTTTCATATGCTGAAAAGGAGAGTTTAAAGTTTATATCAGATATTATGATAGAATTTGAAAAACACAATTCTTATAAACCTTGTTTTATAGCTGTTGGTTGTGGGTAAGAAGTTTCTTTAGATTTATTTGCAAAAATATTATTTACTATTAATGTAGTTATTAAAAACTCTGATTTAATTCTACCTGAAAATAATTCATTTCAATTATAATTAAGATCATTTTATTTCTAAAAAATAACTAACAATATAGTAAAGTTTTATTTTTTTCTTCATTTTATAAAATTTTTTTCAAAGAAGAAACTTAAAACAATTTTTGTCCTTTATATGATCCCTGACATTAATACAATTCCTTATACTACATTTAAATGAGAATTCACTCAGCCCTGTTTTGTATTTTAAAGTAGCTCAATTCAAAATTCAATCATAAAAGCAAATATGATATCTCTGTCATGGCATAAATAACCATGACAAAATTTTTGTTATGGAATACAGATAAATTCAGGGATGTCCAACCTGTGGCCCACTGCACCCTAAATTTTTTAGGTACATTTTCATTTATTTTTGTAAAGAATGTCGTTAAAAATTATTCTCATTTCACTTGATACACGTTGATGTCATAATCATGTAATTGGTGCTAGAAAACTGTACTCCTTCATATGTATAACATACTATTGTAAACAATTCTTTTCATGCATGAAAAACATCAAAACTGCTGAAAAAATACATTGAGTGATTCACTTTTAATTAACATTCTTAGAACTAAGACTAGTACCATAAAAGCAGATATTCACAATATTATAAAAGGAAGGCAATATTAGAAATCACATTAAATTTATTTTTATTTTGTGTGAGTAAATTTTTTTACTGTCAATAATACAGTATTTGATGTAATTATATATATTTGTTATTAAAATTTGATATTCACATTTTGAACTTTTTTAAAAACATATACATTAGAGCAGTGTTTTTCAACCTGTGGGTTGCAACCCCTTGGGGGTCACGAAATCTTACACAGGGGGTTGCGGGTAGAAGAAAAAGACAAGTGTTTGTAGGTCCTACACTACATTAAAAAAACTACAATTTCAGCGAGAATTACGGCCCACCCCAGAAAATGATAGCAGAAAAAGTGTTGAGAAATAAAAAGAAATAAACAGTAGAAAAGTAGAAGCTGAAAATTCAGATCCTGAAAAAAAAAAAAAGGTCAACAGTTCCCAGTGCCTAATGTTATAATTAAAGGAAGTTTCATACTTTATGTGTGTTAAGTTATTGTCGATTCTTCTGAAATTTTCATTTTAATCAACAATAATTTGTCTCAACAGAAAGAAAATTAAATACATAGTTTTTAAAATCACTGATATAGTTTTAATATGGCCCTAGGGGGATCGCCAGAATTTTTTAACTTGTAAAGGGATCGCGTATTCAAGAAGGTTGAAAAACACTGCATTAGAGCATTGATTATCCAAATATCAACCAACCGAAACATTGGTTAACCAAAAGCATTCCAGTCAGCAAATTTAAATTTTCACTAGTGCTGTGGCACTGCAATATTTGGCTGTCTTGGGCTACTCTAATATTATTTTTGTTGGTGTGTGTGTTTTAGCTGGCAGCACTTGCACTACCATGAGAGTACTTAAGGATGTGCCAGGATTTGAACGAATTTCAACATGGGATAGGTTAATGTATTTTTTCATACTTAATCGGTTATCTGAACAACCCTAGTCCCAAATTGTTTTGGATAATCGATGCTCCACTGTATTTATTTAAAGTACCTTTGTGGCCTGCTGAATATATGTAAATTTCTAATTTGGCCCATTATGAAAAAAGGTTGGACAACCCTGGATAAATTTGATGTTATCTGAATCTAATGTATTCTCAAAAATGATTTGAATATTAAGAAGTTCACTATCTTTTACAGAAAAAATTTTAACTCATTTCTGATCCATCTAAATAACCACAACCCCAAATTATTCTATTATCAAAACTGTAATTCCTTTGGCCAATTCAGCTTATGTTCCATTTTTGAAAATAAGTAAGGAATAAATAATGAAAAACTCCAGATTTCTTTAAAATATAACAAAAATCTGCCTTGTTATATTTTAAATTAAGAATATTAATAAATTATGAACATTTATAAATTAATGTAATAACTTTTATAATTTAATGTTCCATCACAAATTATAAATGTTCTTGATTTATTTCTTTTGTTAAATGAGTAATTCCAAGTAATTTGAAACTCTTAATTATTACAAAGATAATTTTCATGTAATTTAAAAATAATGAATCATTTGCAAAATAATAACAATAACATTTTTGTAATTAGCTGGAATCTTGAACAACAGCAGTTTGTCAGACAGAGAGACATACAAGAATTTGAAGGTACATGGAAAGTTCCAGTTCTACAGTTACCTTTATATTCAACAATTTCAAGAGAAAATTATTGGAAAAATAAAAGGGAAGAATTCATTTTATTTCTTTGTGAAGAATTATGTTTACGAGATCAAATTTTAAGTTCCTGTGGAATAAACAGATGAATTACAGTGTTTCATAAAATAATGTAATAGAATCTACTTATTTTAACTGCTTTGAGACTGCCTGTACTGGAGATGATAATCAAATATTAACATTAATCAGAACCTTTTTTTTTTTAAGACTATAAAATAATATACAGTAATACCCTAAACTTACGCAATAGGTGGGACCGAGCGATAACCGCGTAAGTCGAATTCGCATAAGTCGGGGTATAATTACATACAAATAATTTTTAATTGGGACCAAAGACTAAAAAAAGCAATAATTTAGAAAAAAATGTTTAATAAAATCTTAGATAATACATATGTATAACATATATTATTATACAATTTTTCACAATTGATTATCACACCATAATTTTAACATTGTTTCTGTCTCAGTGATAATACCGTGACGTTTACAAATGCTACTTGAATTTAAAGATTAAGCATTTTTCGCAGCTTCGAGAATTTTTTCTTTACCTTTTATAATTGTTCTGACCGTCGATTCCTGTAGATCAAACTTCTTTGCCAATTCACAAATTTTCATTTTTGTATCGAAGTCTTTAATAATGTTAACTTTACATTCCAAAGATAAAGTTTTTCTTTTCTTGTTTGATGCAGAAGAATCAGTTCTACTTCGTTTGGATGACATGGTAGAGTCTCTCAAGTCTCCGTAGATAAAACAAACACAGAAATAAACACAAAATAAATTGTAGCTATGTGTCAATTCTACGTGACACGTCCGAACATGTAAGCTGAACAATAGTGTGGGGGAGTGAGTAATCAAGAGTTGTGTGGCACTCAAACAAAAGATGAATCGGTGAGATTTGAAAATCGCGTAACTCTGGGTTCGCGTAATTCGAGGTATTACTGTATTTTTATTGTTTCTGACATTAAAAGGATATGTTAAAACTTAAAAAATATAGTTGTATGTTCTTTGGAAGTTAGCATAAAGTTTCTATTGAGAATAAATCATACAGGAACATTTATCTTGATGGAAACAGTAGATTTTTATTTTCTATAATTTACAACAGATATGCATTTCAGGTTTTATACCTCTCTTCAGTCCTTATTTTATTATGTATATCAGTAAAAATACATAAGAAATTACAGAATGTATTTAATAATAATTTATATTTAACATATGCATAACTCACAAAAATTTTTCAAAAATAATTATAGTGACAATTGAAATAACTAATTATTAAACCATTGAGTAGAACAAGTAAAACTGAATAAATTAAAAAATTAGCAAATAAATAAATATAATAAAATGTTAAAAAATAATAAGAGGGTTTACCTTTAAGATGCGACAACTAGATAACTCAACTTGTCAATTTTGTTTTAATTAATAATAATTTTATCTGTAACGATAATTTTTTTAGACAATTAGAAGGCATCTTTATGGACTTGCATTGATCCAAAACTTGCTGAATTTTGCATGATAAAAATTGACTGATGACATTATTAAAAACCTTTGTGGTGTAATTTTTTACAAATGTTATGTTGATGACTGCTTTGTTGTTTATAACGTGAAAGTAATCAATCCACGAATTATACTTCAATATGCCAATAATATCCAAAATAATATATGCTTTGAAATAGAAAATGAAAATAATGGTATGTTAAACTTTTTAGATATCACAGTTCAAAGATATGATAATTTTACCACTTTCAAAAAATACATTAAACCATCTGATGTTGGAAAAGTCATATATATATATATATATGACTTTTTATATACATATTGTTTTAATTGTAATTTTTATATACATATTGAATATGTTTATATATATATAAACATATTCAATATGTATATAAACAAAATTAAATTACAAGTGATATAGCAATTGAACATGTGTATCAAGTTTTTCAATTAAACTATTCCAACAAAATTATTGACAAGTGGCTATATAATCACACTATAAAACAACCAATGCCTAAAACACAAATAATTTATAGAAAACTTGATTATGCCCTGATAATTTTTGAAAAGATACAAAAAATATTACACCATATAGTAATAATCTAGTCCCCACATTGAACAACAAAATCAAAAATTTCTTAAAAATCAAAGAACCAATTAACAGTAAAATAGATGTATTGTTAAATAATAATTTAGTTTATATTTTCACTTGTACTTTTCAACCAAAATATTATTACATAGGTGAGATGGGTAGAATGCTAAAAATCAGAATAAGAGAGCATATATGGGCTGTGAGGTATAACTACACCAACTCAGTGGTCATCACACACTAATCATGTCTGTTGTGAGATTTCACTTGACAGCGTCAAAATTCGTAAAAAAGAAAATTTTTTGAACATATTGAAATTATTAAAATAAACAAAATTAATAGAATGAATTTAAACACTGGCATTGTCATCAGTGAGATCTGGCAACCATTACTACCAAAATAAGAAGTCTATTTTAAGACGTTCTTCCTCCACTCTTAATTCACGTTCTTTGTACCATATAAAGTATCAGATTTCCTGATAAACATACAGCCTTTACATCTACCTGTTTTAAACCAGTTTTTATGTTTGTGATTAGTAGTTTGTGGGATGTTGATCTGTCATTTTATGTAGTGACTTTAGACACCTGCCTAACTTCTATGAGGTCTGAACCCCTGCAATACAAGGGGTTCAGACCTCATAATATATATAGTATATTAACTAGCATTGAATATTAATTAAAATACTATATATTCTGTATATGTATATATAAAATTGTGAATTTTTTAATCTTTTGTATAGTTATTTTTAAAGAAAAATAAAAAAAAATTGTATTATATTATTTTTTTCTATTTTTAGAGTAATTTTTTCACTATCTTTTATTCATCAAAATTTAAAAAAAAGCAATTTGTATATATTATATCTCTCCTTAATCCTTAATGTAAATTTTTATGATGATAACAATTCTTTATTTTTATATAATTATTACACATTATCTCAGTTTAATGAATGCTAAAGAAAAATAAGCATTATCTTCTTTTACATTAATTTTTTTGCTTTGTTTTAATTTGTGTAAAAGAACTTTTACCTAAAAATTTATTTAGGAAAGAAGCTAATAAATTCAAAATGTATGAACATCAGTTTTGATGAATAAAAAAATGATTTCTTTATTAGTGATGGAGATTGACTTTTATTCACCATTCTTTATATAAACAGAATGGTGAAATGGTGATCAGCAAAAATATTTAAATTTCAACAAAATAGTTTAAAATATAAACAAATTTATATTTTAATTGAAAAAATATATAAAATCATTTTTAATATTCAATAAGTTTACTTATAATGATAAAACAACTTTCTCATTATTATGAAAGTTTTGATTCATAAATGCTACTGTAGTACATTAAAAATCATGTAAACCACCTTTGAAAATTAAGTAAAAATACTTACTTGTTTAGACTAAATCAACTGCTATTTTGAATTTTAAAAATTAATTTTTTAAGATGAGCCAGTCTAGACATTTGTCTGATTCTTTTTCTCAAAAAAATTGTTAAAATGTCAAATTTGGGTGTCAAATTGAATGCAATTTTAGTGTTTGTTCATTTTAAATTATTAATTAAAATTTGTTAAAATGTTTAATTTGAATGTCGCATTCAATATGATTAGTTGTTCATTAAATTATTGATCAAATTTTAAATNTCAAAAAAATTGTTAAAATGTCAAATTTGGGTGTCAAATTGAATGCAATTTTAGTGTTTGTTCATTTTAAATTATTAATTAAAATTTGTTAAAATGTTTAATTTGAATGTCGCATTCAATATGATTAGTTGTTCATTAAATTATTGATCAAATTTTAAATTTTGTTCTTGTTTACTTTCTCCCAATCATTACATTGTCTGATAAAGCAAGTTTTCAAAAGTGTCAACTCTAAATGGGACCCAAGAACAGGTTGCAAAAATTGCTCCTATATGCACCATTGTATTACAAGGATGTAATATGACAGAGACTAAATGTGGCATCATACAGCCACAGATGAAACCAAATAATTCAGTTGAATGGAACAATGTTAAAAATTACCAGAGTTTCCATACCTAAAATGTTGCAAATAGCTGCTTGTATTGCCATAATGGATGACATGCTAGCTATGCAGAGTTGTGTAGATCAAAGGTAGAAGCATTCATCAATTACAGATGGTCATTTTAAGTATGTAAAGTAAGATGTATAAAGTATCAGTGTTTTTTCATATTTTTTTGTTTAATGTTTGTTTTTGTGGTATTGCTTGTTTCCTCATATAAATTTTAGAATTTGCTATAATCATTAACATGAACTTGAGTTATGAATTTTATATATAGAGTTAGGNTTTTATACCTCTCTTCAGTCCTTATTTTATTATGTATATCAGTAAAAATACATAAGAAATTACAGAATGTATTTAATAATAATTTATATTTAACATATGCATAACTCACAAAAATTTTTCAAAAATAATTATAGTGACAATTGAAATAACTAATTATTAAACCATTGAGTAGAACAAGTAAAACTGAATAAATTAAAAAATTAGCAAATAAATAAATATAATAAAATGTTAAAAAATAATAAGAGGGTTTACCTTTAAGATGCGACAACTAGATAACTCAACTTGTCAATTTTGTTTTAATTAATAATAATTTTATCTGTAACGATAATTTTTTTAGACAATTAGAAGGCATCTTTATGGACTTGCATTGATCCAAAACTTGCTGAATTTTGCATGATAAAAATTGACTGATGACATTATTAAAAACCTTTGTGGTGTAATTTTTTACAAATGTTATGTTGATGACTGCTTTGTTGTTTATAACGTGAAAGTAATCAATCCACGAATTATACTTCAATATGCCAATAATATCCAAAATAATATATGCTTTGAAATAGAAAATGAAAATAATGGTATGTTAAACTTTTTAGATATCACAGTTCAAAGATATGATAATTTTACCACTTTCAAAAAATACATTAAACCATCTGATGTTGGAAAAGTCATATATATATATATATATGACTTTTTATATACATATTGTTTTAATTGTAATTTTTATATACATATTGAATATGTTTATATATATATAAACATATTCAATATGTATATAAACAAAATTAAATTACAAGTGATATAGCAATTGAACATGTGTATCAAGTTTTTCAATTAAACTATTCCAACAAAATTATTGACAAGTGGCTATATAATCACACTATAAAACAACCAATGCCTAAAACACAAATAATTTATAGAAAACTTGATTATGCCCTGATAATTTTTGAAAAGATACAAAAAATATTACACCATATAGTAATAATCTAGTCCCCACATTGAACAACAAAATCAAAAATTTCTTAAAAATCAAAGAACCAATTAACAGTAAAATAGATGTATTGTTAAATAATAATTTAGTTTATATTTTCACTTGTACTTTTCAACCAAAATATTATTACATAGGTGAGATGGGTAGAATGCTAAAAATCAGAATAAGAGAGCATATATGGGCTGTGAGGTATAACTACACCAACTCAGTGGTCATCACACACTAATCATGTCTGTTGTGAGATTTCACTTGACAGCGTCAAAATTCGTAAAAAAGAAAATTTTTTGAACATATTGAAATTATTAAAATAAACAAAATTAATAGAATGAATTTAAACACTGGCATTGTCATCAGTGAGATCTGGCAACCATTACTACCAAAATAAGAAGTCTATTTTAAGACGTTCTTCCTCCACTCTTAATTCACGTTCTTTGTACCATATAAAGTATCAGATTTCCTGATAAACATACAGCCTTTACATCTACCTGTTTTAAACCAGTTTTTATGTTTGTGATTAGTAGTTTGTGGGATGTTGATCTGTCATTTTATGTAGTGACTTTAGACACCTGCCTAACTTCTATGAGGTCTGAACCCCTGCAATACAAGGGGTTCAGACCTCATAATATATATAGTATATTAACTAGCATTGAATATTAATTAAAATACTATATATTCTGTATATGTATATATAAAATTGTGAATTTTTTAATCTTTTGTATAGTTATTTTTAAAGAAAAATAAAAAAAAATTGTATTATATTATTTTTTTCTATTTTTAGAGTAATTTTTTCACTATCTTTTATTCATCAAAATTTAAAAAAAAGCAATTTGTATATATTATATCTCTCCTTAATCCTTAATGTAAATTTTTATGATGATAACAATTCTTTATTTTTATATAATTATTACACATTATCTCAGTTTAATGAATGCTAAAGAAAAATAAGCATTATCTTCTTTTACATTAATTTTTTTGCTTTGTTTTAATTTGTGTAAAAGAACTTTTACCTAAAAATTTATTTAGGAAAGAAGCTAATAAATTCAAAATGTATGAACATCAGTTTTGATGAATAAAAAAATGATTTCTTTATTAGTGATGGAGATTGACTTTTATTCACCATTCTTTATATAAACAGAATGGTGAAATGGTGATCAGCAAAAATATTTAAATTTCAACAAAATAGTTTAAAATATAAACAAATTTATATTTTAATTGAAAAAATATATAAAATCATTTTTAATATTCAATAAGTTTACTTATAATGATAAAACAACTTTCTCATTATTATGAAAGTTTTGATTCATAAATGCTACTGTAGTACATTAAAAATCATGTAAACCACCTTTGAAAATTAAGTAAAAATACTTACTTGTTTAGACTAAATCAACTGCTATTTTGAATTTTAAAAATTAATTTTTTAAGATGAGCCAGTCTAGACATTTGTCTGATTCTTTTTCTCAAAAAAATTGTTAAAATGTCAAATTTGGGTGTCAAATTGAATGCAATTTTAGTGTTTGTTCATTTTAAATTATTAATTAAAATTTGTTAAAATGTTTAATTTGAATGTCGCATTCAATATGATTAGTTGTTCATTAAATTATTGATCAAATTTTAAATTTTGTTCTTGTTTACTTTCTCCCAATCATTACATTGTCTGATAAAGCAAGTTTTCAAAAGTGTCAACTCTAAATGGGACCCAAGAACAGGTTGCAAAAATTGCTCCTATATGCACCATTGTATTACAAGGATGTAATATGACAGAGACTAAATGTGGCATCATACAGCCACAGATGAAACCAAATAATTCAGTTGAATGGAACAATGTTAAAAATTACCAGAGTTTCCATACCTAAAATGTTGCAAATAGCTGCTTGTATTGCCATAATGGATGACATGCTAGCTATGCAGAGTTGTGTAGATCAAAGGTAGAAGCATTCATCAATTACAGATGGTCATTTTAAGTATGTAAAGTAAGATGTATAAAGTATCAGTGTTTTTTCATATTTTTTTGTTTAATGTTTGTTTTTGTGGTATTGCTTGTTTCCTCATATAAATTTTAGAATTTGCTATAATCATTAACATGAACTTGAGTTATGAATTTTATATATAGAGTTAGGAATATTAATATGAACAGATATTTTTAATTATTCATAATATAAAATACAGGAAACATAATTAAAAACGTCCAAAATGGATCTAAACTTGGAATATACAATACACAAAATTAGTGTTAATTAAATATAACTTGAACATAATTAAGAAAATAATTTTATAAGTTATTTTATGTTTCAAGTATTTTATTGAAATCTAGATAATTATATTATTTATAAAATATCAGAAAACATATAATGAATTTACAGTATATCCCAAAACTTATAATAAAGTATTATACTTGATAGGTAACTAGACAATGTTATATAGAAATCTCTAATTTTTAAATTTTTTTTAAATTACATTTTTTCATTAGCTTGAATTAATTAGGAATAAAATTATTTATAATCATAATTAATTTTAATTTTTTGAATTAATATTTATTTTGATTAATGAAAAACACATTTATTTTAAAAATATATAAACAAATTTTAAGACAACAAACAGTTCAATTTTAAGATAATATTTAATTTATTATTTATACATTGGTGACTTAAGTTTTTCAATATACATAGTTACAAAATATAAACATATATTTTGATAATTCACATAAACTCATAAGTCATATTCATTATATTAGAGAAATACTGTAAGGTAAATGATATAAACTATTTGGCACTACATCTTAATTTAAAAATTTATATGGTTACAATATTATGTTATAATATGTTTTCAATAAGCACAAATTACATATAAAGAAGATACAATGAACACATCTCAGCAGTTAAATCTCTAAATTTTCAAGAATCTAAGCACTGTTGTTGATAAGGTGTGTTTCAAATTTATACGGACACGAAAAAATTAAAGTGAAACCCAAATTTGCGTCATTAAGCAACAAATGTTTTATTAAAAATAACATGGATTTACATGTTTCCACACTGCAAAATAAGAATTTTAATCAAACATTAACATTTTGTCAGGAAAATAATATTTTTGAAAATTTTGTACAAAAAAACTTACATATTTATCTGGACAGGCTTCAAATTGCAAAATTTTCTTACAGTTTAATGGCCAATGTAACCACCATTTAACTTGATTACATTAAATACTCTATTAGGCATTGTTTCAATTAGATTCTGAAGGAATCTTAAGTTTATCCCAAGCATCCGAAATTGCTGCCTTCAAGTCATGAATTGTGGAAAACTGTTTTCCATTGGCATAAACTGTACGAACCATCATCCCCCAAAGATTTTCCATCGGATTCAGGTCAGGGCTTCTAGCAGGCCATGTCATCATATTAATATTTTTACGTTTAAACCACATTTTTGTTGATTTAGAGGCATGCACAGGGGTATTCTCTTGTTAAAAGCTTCAATTTGGTTCATAAATATTTGGTTCAGTTTCCAATAAGCATGCCTCGATACTTCTTTCAATTCATTCTATGAGTTATAAATGCTAAATCTGTGGTTCCATTGAATCAAAATGCACCCCACACCATTATTGATCCCCCACNACTTTTTTCCTATATGTCACATTTTCATTTGACTGCCCCTTATATTATGATCATCAAATACATATTTGATGAAATAGGGAAATTACTCAGCTTTTGGTGTTCATATACTGTAACTTTAATAAAATTAAGAAATTGAATGTTTTTGGCAGTTACATAATGTCATCATCAGGAACTAGTTTAGAACAAAATTATGTAAAACAAATTAAACAAAATTCTCACATATGAAGTAAATTAAATGTACAAATTGGCAAGGTCAATTTTAATATTATAGTTCAATATGTGATATTAGAAAATTCACAATGTAATTAAACAATAACAATTAAGTAAAAGTACTGTAAATAGAAGAGAAAATATTAACACATAAAATCATATTAAATTAGCCAATAATCTTGTGGATCAAGATGTAGGATTTTGACTACACATGAATACAAATGCAATTGTAGATGTGGTTTTAATAATTGTTCTTCCAGTTATTTTCAAATTAAAATCATAGATTCTTACCTGATTTAATTTAACTAAATATGATATTATTTATCTTCATAAATGACTTTTTCTCCTAATAAAATGGTTAATTTATTCAAATTTAATTATTCTGGAATCAAAATATTTAATTTGAATATTTAAAATTTTTTAAATTGATTTATTTTTCCTGAAGTGGCAATGAACTACCAAATCCAATAAATGAAGTATTTCATTATAAATATAACATTTAATAACATGGGGGAAAAATGAAGATTAAACTTAAAAAGCACTTTCAAATACTGAAATATTAGCAGAAACTGAAGCAGTTTTAGATAGAAGAGAAAATGTTTACTTAAGTTTTATTCTTGCTTCTTTCATGTAATTAAACAGGTTTTTTTTTATTTGTTTTTTCCTTCACTACTAGGTACATAAATAGACACAAGGCATTTTACATCATCTTTATTAATCTTCCATAGGCTGATATGCCTTTTGGGCAAGGCCCCTCATCTGTCGGCATTACATCTGGAATTTTCTTTAGAATTTTTTCTTGTTACATATATATTTTTTCATTTAAAATTATGTATTTAATTGTATTATTATGTATTAGAATTATGTATTAAAATTTTATTAAATTATGGATGTAATGCCGACAGATGAGGGGCCTTGCCTGAAATATGTATCGGTCTATGGAAGATTAATAAAGATGATGTGAAATGCCTTGTGTCTATTTATGCACTTAGTAGTGAAGGAAAAAAACAAATAAAGGAAAACACGATCTCGGAAATACATAAGGTTTTTTAATGCTTTGCTATGTGCAGATCCTGAACATGTCTGTTGCATCTTACATAATAAATATTTGACACAACTAAATGTTTATATTACTTTAAAATATATATTCTGAATCATTAATAAGTGTTTTTCATTATTCTGAAAATTTTATAATTACTGCTCTTAATAATTATTGCAACTGTTTTATCTTATATCTATTTAACACATTATAACACAAAATAAGGATACACAGTAAACTTTGTGTTGGAAAAAACATAGTAATTCCTGAAAGGAATCCAATTAATTCTAACTCCAGTCTAAGTGGTATTTTTATGTTAATTACAAATTAAATATGATATGATTATAATAATGATCCTTTAAGATGTGATAATGCCGTTAATTATTATCACAATTGTTTCATTACAAAATATGCTGATATGTTGTCATACTTCATATTGTTTTCTTCAATGCAAGAACTCCAATCAACAATAATATTTCTGAACAAACTGGTAAGGCACTGCAAAAACCAAATATCCACCAATAAAGATCACAATCCCATATATCAGTAATAAAATATGCAAGAGCAATTGTTGCACTTGAATGAGTAACTATAGCTGAAATAAAATTAAGGAAAGTAATAAAACAGAATGATATTATTCAAAATTCATATTGTTAACAATTACATCACCCAAATCAATAATAATATTTCATTATATAAGGGGCAGTCAAATGAAAACAAGACAGATGGGAAAAAAGTAAGTAAACTGTTTATTATTTCAAAAGTAATTGCCATGACTGTTAATACATTTATCCCACTGTGAGACAAGATGGTCAATGCCTTATGGAATAATGTTTGCTGTTGCGTACAGAACTATGATTGTACCTAGGCGTGCATCTTTGTCCGAAGCAAATCGACGACCACAAATGTCTTTCTTCAGGGCTCTAAAAATATGGAAATCAATGGGAAGAGATTGGGACTGTATGGAGGATGTATAAGGGCTTTCCAGCGAAACTTCTGCAGCATAGTTGAAACAATCTTGGAAACATGTGGGCAGGCATTATACTGCACGAAATGATGCCATCCATCAAAATTCCTGGGCATTTGGCCTTGATGGCGCGCTTCAAGTTTACTGGGAAGCTTTTACAATCCTCTGTATAGTCCTGATCTATCCCCATGCGATTTCCATATTTTTGGAGCCCTGAAGAAAGACATTCGTGGCCATTGATTTGCTTTGGACAAAGAGGTGCATACCTGAGTACAATCATGGTTCAGTAGGCAACTGCAAACATTATTCCATAAAAGCATTGACCATCTTGTCTCACAGTGGGATAAATGTATTAACAGTTATGGCAATTACTTTTGAAATAATAAACTGTTTATTATTTCAAAAGTAATTGCCATTATATTTAATTCCTATATGTCACATTTTCATTTGACTGCCTGCCCCTTATATTATGATCATCNGAAAGTAATAAAACAGAATGATATTATTCAAAATTCATATTGTTAACAATTACATCATCTAAATCAATAATAATATTTCATTATATAAGGGGCAGTCAAATGAAAACAAGACAGATGGGAAAAAAGTAAGTAAACTGTTTATTATTTCAAAAGTAATTGCTATGACTGTTAATACATTTATCCCACTGTGAGACAAGATGGTCAATGCCTTCATGGAATAATGTTTGCTGTTGCCTACGGAACCATGATTGTACCTAGGCGTGCATCTTTGTCCGAAGCAAATCAACGACCACAAATGTCTTTCTTCAGGGCTCTAAAAATATGGAAATCAATGGGAAGAGATTGGGACTGTATGGAGGATGTGTAAGGACTTTCCAGCGAAACTTCTGCAGCATAGTTGAAACGATCTTGGCAACATGTGGGCAGGCATTATACTGCACAAAATGATGCCGTCCGTCAAAACTCCTGGGCATTTGCCTTGACGGCACGCTTCAAGTTTACTGGGAAGCTTTTACAATCCTCCGTACAGTCCTGATCTCTCCCCATGCGATTTCCATATTTTTGGAGCCCTGAAGAAAGACATTCGTGGCCGTTGATTTGCTTTGGACAAAGAGGTGCATACCTCGAGTACAATCATGGTTCAGTAGGCAACCGCAAACATTATTCCATGAAAGCATTGACCATCTTGTCTCACAGTGGGATAAATGTATTAACAGTTATGGCAATTACTTTTGAAATAATAAACAGTTTACTTACTTTTTTCCTATATGTCACATTTTCATTTGACTGCCCCTTATATTATGATCATCAAATACATATTTGATGAAATAGGGAAATTACTCAGCTTTTGGTGTTCATATACTGTAACTTTAATAAAATTAAGAAATTGAATGTTTTTGGCAGTTACATAATGCCATCATCAGGAACTAGTTTAGAACAAAATTATGTAAAACAAATTAAAAAACAAAATTCTCACATATGAAGTAAATTAAATGTACAAATTGGCAAGGTCAATTTTAATATTATAGTTCAATATGTGATATTAGAAAATTCACAATGTAATTAAACAATAACAATTAAGTAAAAGTACTGTAAATAGAAGAGAAAATATTAACACATAAAATCATATTAAATTAGCCAATAATCTTGTGGATCAAGATGTAGGATTTTGACTACACATGAATACAAATGCAATTGTAGATGTGGTTTTAATAATTGTTCTTCCAGTTATTTTCAAATTAAAATCATAGATTCTTACCTGATTTAATTTAACTAAATATGATATTATTTATCTTCATAAATGACTTTTTCTCCTAATAAAATGGTTAATTTATTCAAATTTAATTATTCTGGAATCAAAATATTTAATTTGAATATTTAAAATTTTTTAAATTGATTTATTTTTCCTGAAGTGGCAATGAACTACCAAATCCAATAAATGAAGTATTTCATTATAAATATAACATTTAATAACATGGGGGAAAAATGAAGATTAAACTTAAAAAGCACTTTCAAATACTGAAATATTAGCAGAAACTGAAGCAGTTTTAGATAGAAGAGAAAATGTTTACTTAAGTTTTATTCTTGCTTCTTTCATGTAATTAAACAGGTTTTTTTTTATTTGTTTTTTCCTTCACTACTAGGTACATAAATAGACACAAGGCATTTTACATCATCTTTATTAATCTTCCATAGGCTGATATGCCTTTTGGGCAAGGCCCCTCATCTGTCGGCATTACATCTGGAATTTTCTTTAGAATTTTTTCTTGTTACATATATATTTTTTCATTTAAAATTATGTATTTAATTGTATTATTATGTATTAGAATTATGTATTAAAATTTTATTAAATTATGGATGTAATGCCGACAGATGAGGGGCCTTGCCTGAAATATGTATCGGTCTATGGAAGATTAATAAAGATGATGTGAAATGCCTTGTGTCTATTTATGCACTTAGTAGTGAAGGAAAAAAACAAATAAAGGAAAACACGATCTCGGAAATACATAAGGTTTTTTAATGCTTTGCTATGTGCAGATCCTGAACATGTCTGTTGCATCTTACATAATAAATATTTGACACAACTAAATGTTTATATTACTTTAAAATATATATTCTGAATCATTAATAAGTGTTTTTCATTATTCTGAAAATTTTATAATTACTGCTCTTAATAATTATTGCAACTGTTTTATCTTATATCTATTTAACACATTATAACACAAAATAAGGATACACAGTAAACTTTGTGTTGGAAAAAACATAGTAATTCCTGAAAGGAATCCAATTAATTCTATTCCCACAAATAAAATTGCTAAACTTAAACCAACAATTAATCTATAAAGATAAAATTAAAAAATGATTAATAAATGAATTTGAATTATAATTACTTCTTTTATTACAGAAACAATTTCTATAATAATATTAATAAATGAATTTAAATTACAATTACTCTTTATATTATATAATTCAAAAGAAGTAATTTTAATAAAATGAACTAATTTTATTACTTTACAAAAAAAGAAAAGAAAAAACTTTGTTTTCAAGACTTTCAAAAGAAACTTTTTGGAAAATAAAGTTGTATTCAATATCAAATCTAAAATAAATTTACATTATAGTATGTTTCATTTATTTAAATATATAATATTCAATATAAATAAAAATTATATTATTATTAATAATATCATAAAATATAAAATTATAGGTAGGCAGTCAGGGTCCCATCTAATGATAAATTTAATTTTTTTCAGGAAGCATAACCAGCAATCATCTGCACAGTAAGCACGATTTGTGGGTTCTAATCCTACTCTGGGCTGATCTTTTCTGTCAAATTATTGTAAATTTAAATTATAAATTAAATTAGGTTTGTTACAGCCCAATAAATAATCAGGCAGTTTGTTTGGTATATGTAATAGATTAATATTTATGTTGTTGTTTGTTATTCAGTCAGTTTGAATGTGTCAGTCAAATAATAAATATGCTGTCTGAAAAAACAATTAACTGAATGAAATAAGATGAAGTGAGTTAGCAGTGGAATTACTTAATAATCCTTGAGAAGATAACACACAAACTATACTTTGACAGATAAAATGATCAATTACAGAAGATTTATCTTCTGTAATTAGAAGGATATTATCTTCATTGACAAAGTGCACAAAACTATGTCATTGACATCACTATACCAAATACACATAATCTTCAAAATAGCTATACAGAAGAAATAAATATATTGAACTCTCTCACCAAATAAAATGCCTATGGAAAATGAATAAAGTCCATACCATATCTATAGCCACAGGAGTTATCCCACATTCATTACATAAAAGCCTGAAGACAATAGACATTCATTCAAATTTATATACACAAAAAGCTACCATTCTGGCTTGTCATACTGTCAAAAAATTTCTCCAAACTGTTTAAAGTTTTGTATTGGTCTCATAAGCTTGGCTCTTCAGCCCACCTGTGAGATTTGATACTGGACACAATCCAAGAATGATACACAGTAAAAATTAATAATAATACTTATCTCTCAATTGACCAATTTATTGAAAAATTGAATATATAATTCTGACTATACTGAAATATTTTAAATTTAGAAAAAAAAATTATTTATTTTACATTTTACATATTTTATATAAATTTAATTGTAATTTATTACTAAATGAATTTTAAAAGATTTTTTTATATAATATTTGTTTATTGCCATTAAATTGTCTATGACCTAATAATTCAGATCATAGACAATTTATTTTTTGCAAAAAGTTCAATAAAAAACATGTCATTTGCAATATCTGTATATAAATGTCATGTTTCCCAATTTAATTTATTGATATAAGTTAGAACAGATACATAATTGTAAAATTTTCCATGGCTCAAAGTATGAAATTTTTGGGGACTATCGTTACATTTCAGATATAAAATGAAAAATAATGTAATAAAAGATATATGAAATCAATGAAATTATTTTAGAAAAAGACTTTGTTAAAAGTAATATTTATTTCAGATAATACAAACAAGCAAAAATTGAATGATTAATGATGATAACATGTATTTTTTTATCTTATGAAATAAAAATACATCTTAGAATTGAGGAAATATAGTTCTACTAACATACATGCCCATTGAATTTCAACAGGTGTTTTTAAATGAAAAAAGAAGAGCAAGGAGAAGATAAAATCAAGAAGATAAGACATCCAAATTTTTTCTAACATTAACTCCAGCATACCATTCACATCTGAATATGAAATAGTAATTGGCCAACCAATCAAAGTTTGAAAAAAAATGGACCAAATATGTAGATATTTAAATTTGACACACTTGAAAACCCTAAAAACATATTCTGTGCACACTAGTAACTTTGTATGATGTGTTTTTCCTATTCATATGCTAGCATCCTGCTGTTAATATAAAAGAGGGAGGCCTGTTGCAGGAAGGTTACTGCAGTTAATTTGCAATAGTCATTGATCTCCTGAATGAGAAGATGTCCCTGAAAAGTTTCATTGCATTTGTTCAAATCATGATGGAATGGTATGAAGAACAAACAATCTATCAATAATTTTCTTCTTTAAATATTAAATAAAACAAAAAAATATGTTTCTATTATATTGTTCTTACCAGAAATGAATCTTTTTATTTCTTAATTTCCTGGGTGTATATTGAAGTCTGAAAGATCTAAATTTAATCTTTGACATTTGGAGAAACTTATTGTCTGGGAAGATAATATTCCATATTTAAAACAGTATGGTAACAGTTTGTATGCTTAAGTTCTTTTCTTACCTTAAATAATTCATTATGATAAATGTTTATATTGTAAGATTCTCCAAACCTGCCTAATTTCTGTCTAAAAATTAAAAGGCAGCAAAGCTGCAGATATAGAACATTAATATATTTTCAAATTTTTTTAGAAGAGATTAATTAGTTGTTTGATATAATTTTTTTCTGTTTTCTAAATAAATATAAGAAAATCAAAACTTTAATTATTATTCATTTCCTAAGCCAGTGTTTTCCAACTTTTTTCTAATAAGGAGTACTCCCAACTTCATAATTTTTCTTGCAGCACTCCAACTTCTTCATATACTTTGTACTGTACATGTATTTATAATATGTATTAATTAGTTTAAATTATATACAGTATTTTCAATAAAATTACAAAGATATTAAATAATTTATAATTTTAATTACATAAAAATATATAACAAATTTAAATAATACATGTAATTATTTATTGTGATATTGTCATAATGCCAGCTGCAATTTTTAATCACATTTTTTAAATTTATGTAATTTAAAATATATGCTCTCCACCTCAAATTAGTAGTGTCTTGCCCCTGTACATAATACTTTTCCTGTTAGCAACAGAGTCATGCCATCATCTATCTTATTCCTTACGGGGAAAATTTTTGAATTGTAATAACACAACTTCTGGTTTGCCTCAGAAGTTCATATACAGTTAACCAGGGCCTCCTGCCCCTAAGCTTTCTATATCTGGTCTCAACCTTTCATCTATGTAACTCCGTTCTCAAGATTAAGGAAGGACAGACAGACAGACAACAGTGGGAATTTATAGATCTACAATTTTTTCAAAATACAGCCCAAAAGCATTATGGTACTGCTCATCACTGTCTTAAACTATGAATTTTCTATTTACTATTAATTTTACTTGCTCTTCTTCAGGAATTTTGCTTTTAAAATTTGTAATTTTTTAATAATTATTAATTTGAATATAAATATGCAATGATTTTAACTGGAAATATGCAAAAAACCATGAAAAATATTCAATATATAAAAGAATCAATATTTCCACCATTGGCAACATTAATGGTATATGGCAGAATGAATTCTGGAAGATGCAGGTCTTTTGAATGATCTGTTTTCTTAAGCTTTTCTTTCATATGTAAAGCCTTGGATTATTGGAATACCCAGGCACTCACCTTAACATCCTTACCTCTATATTTTGTAAATAAGTGTATTGTCTTTTTTAATTTTTTGCACATTGTTGTTTGGTTATTCCTGTTTGGCTTACATTTCCAGGAGGAAATTTATGAATAACATTCAGAACTGAAAATAACTGTCATTGAGAACTCTACACACTGTCTGACTTAAAACAATGAGGATCCTAAGATCAAATAAATATCTCAGCGTGGATTAAAGTCAGCATCATATTAATAAAATGCATCTCATAAACAAAGTGTTGACAAATATATATCACACTAACCTTATAAAGCTTTGCAGATATTTTTCAACGTATCACAAACGTTTTCAGTCCACCCTAGGACCACCTTCAGGTGGAGTTCTATTAGAGTAAACCTTTTCTGGAGCAATTCCATTCTATTCCGTTCCAATGTTTTCCAATTTCTTTTTGAATTTTCCTTTTAAATCTTAAATTCCTAACGATGTGCACCTGCATTGGCTGTTATAACGCCAGGTCATACATAGCTTGCCACGCCCTCGAGAGTTGTTTTTCATCTTTAAAATTGATTGAAAGACCTTGGCATTCCGCTTTAAAAATTTCTAATGCCTTCAAATTCCTAAGTTGGTGTCTATAATGAGTTTGCCGGATCATGGTCGCTTGTAATTCGGGTGTAATGCAGTTTTCACTGGCATATATAGCTAAGGTGGTAGTGTTTTTCTTCTTTTCAATATCGGTTTTATGCTCACGGAGGCGTTGTCTGAGTTATCTTCTAGTAGATCTGATATATACAAGATCTCTATTGAATCTGTCATCTTTGAGTAGAATTGGTGTCATATTAATGTTGGTGCCAACCGTCTTGTGGTCTGAAGAGATCTTAATTTTTGCTTAAACAGATGAGGGACCAATCAGATTGCAAAAAACATTTGAAGCAAATTGATGTCAGATTAAACACTCCAACCTTTTAAAAACCCTCATCTCGAGGATACAGTGGAAAAGTACAGCAGTGGAATAGTGGATGTGGGTGTGTGTCCGCTGTACATGCGAGTCAGTTTGCTTGTTATCCAATTTTCCATCTAGTTACCATTCATCCTGCTACTCTCTCTATCTCTTTCTGCCATTCACCATTTGAGCTGAGTCATTCTACTGTTTGTTGGATGTAATTTCACAGTATGTGTATGTCTCAACATCAGCTGTTGATAAAATCTGCTACATCTAGTGGGACTTTCACCATATGAAAGTGTAGAAGTAAAGTGTATTCTTCCTCTGCTGGAGTCCTCAAAATCCATCTGAATTAAACTATCATCTATGTTTTGGTTTGTTTGTAATGGCTTGGTTTGATTTGTATTTTTTAATAAATTGTAATATTACTAGAAACAATATTGTATAAAAAGGTTGTTTAAATGTTAAACAAATGTCATACTTAACATGATACTCAAGATTTAATATGACAAGAACAGAAAAAGAGAAACTTGAACATTAAAATAAATATTTTTCTGAATGTGATGCAAAAATGAAACTTTTAAAAAAATTATTATAAAAGTAAAACAGACCAAAGTGGGACAAAGACCACCCAAAATGCATTTCCCTACATAAGAAAAGATAATTTGAGTTGGAGTGTAGTTTCCTAAAATAAAAACTATTTTGTAAATTTTATTAAAATAATATTTGAAACTTTACTCAAAGAAACTAATATTAAATTCAGTAAAACCTATCTACAGTGACCACCCATGGTTCCTTCAAAAAGTGGTCTTTTAGACAGGTGGTGCTGTAAAAGCTTATTTCAGTATGTATTTTGTGCACTTTTTAGCCATTTCTACTAAGCGAAACTCGAAGTGAGCAACAATAAGCAACTTTTTCAACGATAGGGCTATATTGGTATTGTATTTTATTCTTATCAGATAACTCAATTTACAGGAGTCGTCATGATTTTATAAGACAGATTTAATACTAATATTTTAAAGATTAATACAATAGTCGCATTTTCTCAATTATAATGCACACTTTCTTTTTTCCGACTTAATTCAACTTGGTCATTTTCGTTTGCTCCTCAGTTACATGTATTACGTCATCAATATACAAGCGCATCATATCTCTCCATCACTTTAAACTAATGAATACTAAAACCAATCTTATTTTAACTTTAAAAATACTGTATTTTTTAAATATTTTCTTAAGTACAATAAGAAAAATTATTAATTAATAATAAAATGATTTTATTATTTTTTCTCATTATACGATTTCATTACATTCTGCAATTGTCATTGCAGAATCGAAAAAGGAAGGTTGCCTACAAAACTGATTTTTGCATTAATGGATTTATTGTTTTTTGAATATTTTGCATGCGAAAATTACTTGGATATTATTTTTCTAAAAATATCGTGGAAATAAGGTAGGTTGATACAGAAACTATTTATCGCACATGTACTGCATATGATCTTCAAAATAAATAAATAAATAAAAATAAATTTTATCAAACAATGAGATCAGCCGATTAATTGTATCGTGTACAATATTTTATACCTCCAAGGAAAATACCGTAGGTCTACGGTAAAATAAATTTTGTTTTCCCACAGTTAAACTTTGCTGCTAATTGCTGTTGTGATAACTTTAACACGATCTTCTAATGACAACACTTTGCATTTCTTTCATTTTTCAGACAATTTTAAACAAACTGAAATGAATTTCCTTTGCTGCTGTGCTAATTCATTAGCACCTGCACCTAATTTCAAGGGGGGAGAAGTGCCCAAGGTGGGTTCGAACGAGAGTTTAGACTAATTCATTATATTAGGAGGGGAAAATGTTGTTGAGATGGGTTCAAACAATAGTTTAGACTAGATATATTTTGCAAAAGTGGTCGCTTATTACAGTTGTACGTTGTTTCAGACCAAAAATTGATGCCTGCTGTCGCATTACATAGGTGGTCATTTAATACAGGTAACTTATACGAAGACTCTATGGATAAACTATTCAGTGCCAGAAATTTTTGCCTGTTTTGACAGGTGCCCGTCAAATGCAGGTGGTCGCCTAAGCAGTTTTCACTGTATTTGAATGCATTTTTTAATCTGAACATGTGTCTAAGAAAAAAATAAATAAGTACTAATATAAATTTTACGCTTTTTCTGAAATTTCAAAATTATTCTTTATTTTTATTTATTTTATGTATTTTGCAGATGAAATTGGATGATTATGAAAATGTTTAATAAAATAAATATATTTATAATTGTATAATTTATATAAATTCATTAACTTTTAAAATATTTACCTATTATACTTACTGATTGTCTTTATGATTATATTCTTCCTCTGTATATGTCCAAGGTAAACATGCTTTTACATTTTCATCCTAGTAAATGTACAAAATATATTATTACAATAAAAAGAAATTCATATTTATTTACCTGAATATTATAAAATATTTACAACTATCTTTAATTAAACAAATATTTAAATCAATTAAAAAAAAAGTAAAATATATTTATACATATACACATGTATGAAGCATGCACTTTGATGTTGAGAACATGTGCTTTTCGAAAATAAACGTAAAGAGAGAAAAAAAAATGCTTACTCTCGCCCAAAGAATAGTTATTAACATAACAAGATGACTTATTATCGTTAAAAAACGCGCCGGGACCAAACCGGATATTTGCATTTTACCGCCTCAAAAATAAAAACAAAAACATCCAAACGAAACGACCGCCATCTTGCTATACGTAACAATTACGACGCATGCTCATTTCATCTCACGTCATAGGCCACGTCACTAATGAAGAGTTGATGTTGAGAAGAAAAATTGCATTTTATTCGTTTTATGTATAATAATTACAAATATATTAATTGGTTGGTGCCAACCGTCTTGTGGTCTGAAGAGATCTTAATTTTTNTATATTAAATATATAAATTATTTTTTACAATAAAATATTCTGATATAAAAAGAATTATATTGACTTTAACAAATACATCTAGAACAAATTCATTATACTAAATTTTATTAAATGATTTTATACTTATTTTTGAAAGTTTAAATATAAATATTATATAATATATGTAATGATACTTTAATAAGTCATACCTGAGCAATACGATGATGTTGCAAATTAATTACACGAGAAGCTGCCATTTGAACAGTTCCGAATACAGCAACCACTTCTAATATTTTATCATCAAATGATGGAGCATAAAATATCTATGCACAAATTTAAACATATATAATTACATTAACTTTTGTTATAATAAAAATTCTATTTAAATATTAAAGATTTTATTATGAAGAAACTATCTAAAATGAAAATCAAGTTATAAAATTTCATTTTTAATTTCAGTATGTATTATATTTCAGTTCCTGAAGAAATGAAAATAAATTTTCTTAAAAATATTTAAATATATTTTCTATCATAACAAATCAAATCATAAATTTGTTTACAATTATTTTAATTAGGAAATGTAATTACAGTAGAGCCTCGAAAACTCGGCACTCGATAACCCGGCACTCCGGATAACTCCAGGGCAAAAAAATCCTTAGTTAATTAATTTTCATTATAGACAGCTTTATGCCTCATAAAGTATTTTTCTGGGGTCTGTCTTATCAGGTAAATTACTGTACACTGTGTATTCATTAATTTTCATTTTCATGTAGTAATGGCTCTGCCTTCATAAAGTATGTACTTTTCCTTTGTTTAAGGATATTTGGGCAGTTTATTCTTTGTTGTATTCTCAAGCAAACAATACATACAAGTATAGTACAGTATTTTCTGAGGACAAGTATACAAGTATAGTACAGTATTTTCTGAGGACTCCACACTCGTACTTATTTTTTAACGCCATTCCCGATAACCCAGCATTTTCACAAACTTGGCCACCCTTCGGTCCACATTAGGCCGAGTTTTCGAGGCTCTACTGTAATTAAAAAATATTAAAATAATATATATGCATGCACATTATATATCTAATTTGCTTGTTGACCCTTTTCCAAACTTTCGTTGACCCCATTGGGATGTCCTAGTTTAGATTTTTTAATTAGTTGTTTTTATAGGACTATAAACCAACAAATGCCTAAATAATCAGGCTATAATATGGTTATAATTAAATAATAAATACAAATGAATTTGGTATAGAGGCCATATTATAGCCCGATTATTTAGGCGTTTGTTGGTTTATTAATATGTCATTGGGCTTTGAGATGTATTATATTTATATATGACTATAATAACAATATAAAAATTATACAAACCTTCAAAATGTAGTTCTATAAAATTTTCAAGCTATATTCACAACTTCTTCAATATAAAATGTATTACTGGAAAAATTAAGTATAAAATAATATATTCATTGTATTCTAATATTTTTGAAAATGGACAGAAATATAAACTGTATTTACTCAAATGTAGGATGCATGCTTTTCAATTTTTATTATCTCTGAAAATAGGGTACGTCTTGGATTTGATGTAATACTTCATAATTAGTGACCAGTAGAAGTCACCAGTTTCATTGCATCATTTTAACGATTTTGTGAAACCACTATTTACAATAGCAAATGTTTGAGGTGAGCTTAGCTCAATCTCATTAGCATGTTACAATAATGTTGTATTTGGAAGAAAATCCCAAAAAAAGTTGTGCAGTACTCTTTTTCAAGAAATGCTGTACTTTTAGTAAATGGCACTGAAGATGATTGTATGTGGAAAAATGTGAGCATCAAATCTAATAATGGTTCAGTAGAACCTAATATATAAAGTGAAGAGGTTTCTGATTTGGGTACCATGGAAGACAGTGATATATAACTTAATTTTACAGTGCAATAAATATTGAACAAATTTATGTCAACAAAATCAGTTCCATTGACATTAATTTGTTCATAAATTTGTCTCACCCATCTTTCAAAAAAATTTTTTTGAGTATGTATGTAGAAACTCAGGTACCAGTATATCTTATATTTGAGTAATTTTTTTTTAATTTCTTTCTTTTTTTCTTTAAATTGATATTATTATATGTTTGACTTTTTTACAAAGTTAATTTTTAATAAAAGTATTATATGAATTAACATTGACCAGTACTATTTAAATAAAACTGAATTACCGTATTTACTCGCTTATAAGACGATCTTGCATATAGGACGAGGTGTGAGTTTAAAGATCAAAATAAAGAAAATTAGACTTATAAATACAATTTAATTTTATTTCGTTTAATCACAAATAAAATGTTAAATGCACATAAATGCACACATTGTCCTGCAAAAATTACTGGCATTTTAAACTTTAAGGAAAAATCTTCTAAAATTGACAACATAATTTGTTAATGTAAAGCTGGACAAGAATCTTTTTTGCCAATTCTTAACAGTCAAATCCACTCTGTCGATTATACTTATGAGTTTCTCCAAATAATCATCTGTTTTCACATGGAAATGGATTAAAACTTATATTGTGCTCCTGTGTGATTTTGGAATTTCAATCTTGAATTCAATTCAAAAGCTTTGCTTTTCTTATTGCTATTTATCTTTACTCCTGACAATACATAAGAACAATTGAAACAACACAGATAAAATACTTTTGTTTTTAAACATCAGAGGGTGATCATCTGGTAAAAAATGCAAACACACTGTTCACAAAAATTATTGCAAAAATGCAAAGAATCCTTCGCTCGTGCGTATAGGACAACCTAGGTTTTTGAAGCAATGAAAAATGAATAAAAACTTTGTCTTATATGCGAGTAAATATGGTAATTGAATTAAGCCTGTTCTAATTGTTACAATATACTTTTTGTTGTAAAGTTTTTAATTTGTAATATAGGGTACATTTGTAAAATTGAATAAGTTGAACAAGAATAACATTATTATTATTCTTATTTTTGCCAGACATTTTTACTGATTTGTTTGCAACAAAATGAATATTTCTAAAATCAAAATTGTTAATACTGTATTTCTAGTGCAGTCATATCTGTGAAATATGTTTCTTGGATTGCTTCATTTTGGCAATTATTTACATCATTTCACCTTTTAATTCACAATTTATATACTCAAGTAACTTTATAAACATTAATGTCACTGGATATAATATTTTCTTCATAATGTGAACTAAATGTTTTCTAAGAGTTTTATATGAAATGTCATCAATGTAGTACTTTATGCTTCCCTTGTTAGCAATTCATTTGATTTTATAAACATATATGTATGATTTATTTTAGTAATACTTCTCCATCTTTTGAATACCAACATATGTGGTTGGATTTAATTTATTTTGTACTAGCAGACCCCGCCATGCATTGTTGTGGCTCAAAATGTATCTATTATAAATGTATAACACTTCCCCTGTGGAGGGGGAATTTTTTTGAAAAATCCCTTAGTGTACATTTTCTTGACGTACCCTATTAAAACGCAATCAAAAAAGCAAAAAATCGCATCTGAAATAGTATAATAGAAGCCAAGTTCTTTACGGTAAGCCTTAATCCTGTCCCTCTCCCCCGCGGGGGGAATATCGAAAAATCCCTTTGTTGTGTATATTCTGTTGACGTACCCTATTAAAACGCAATCAAAACCGCATCTAAAATAGTATAAATAGAAGCAGAGTTCTTTACGGTAAGCCTTAATCCTGTACATCTCCCAGGGGGATTTCGACATGTACTGTACAGTATATTATATAAAAACACGTGCGTATTCGAATGCAGCATTGTGTCAAAATTTCAAAGGAATCAGTAGGAACAAACGAACATTACATTTTTATTTATATAGATAGATAGAAGATAATCTGCTTTAGTTCATTTTCACAGAAAAGCATAATGCCTCACAGAAAAGCAAACTTAGGGCATCATACTCATAGCGCCATCTGTTGGACATAAAAGCCTTAACCTAGATTATATCATTTAATTTATATGAATGTTTAACGGAATAATATACAGCCTATGTCCACCCTGAGGTTCCATTCTAAATATTGGTGAAAGAATTTTTGAAATCGGATGAGTAGTTTCAGAGATTACCCACTACATCCAAACTTACAAACATTACTTCTTTATAATATTAGTATAGATTTAAAATTTTATATATACTAAATTATATATATGTGTGCTACTTCTGACTGCCTTTAGTGGTTCAATCCCAGCATTTTATATCATTTCGTGACATTTTTCACATTACTGTTATGATTTATAAATGTTTACCTAAACAATATAGTTATACATAACTTAAACTGAAAAATAAGCAGGATGTGCTAGCTACTACAGTTACTCAGCTGAATTAATTGATGCACTTTTAATGGGGGTGAAGTTTCACATTATCATTTTTTACCTAATTAATAGTGAAAGCAAAGTCTGTACATATTTAAGATTCAAAGCTTACAGAATATGCACAAGTCAATCAGAGACTAAAAAGAATACAATAACAGATAACAATAGCCTATGTTGTTAGTATTAAGTTTAATAACTAACAATATAGGTCAATGCAAACACTTTTTAAAGTGATAAACATGTTTAAAAGAACATTCACATATTCATTTGGTGTTATAAATTAGACACATACAGAACTAGAACAGTTCTAAAGGAAAACATTAACTAAGTACAATGCATGATATTCTAAATCCTTTATTGAAACTTTAAAAAAGGCTAACTCTTTTTCCATAAAGAGAGAGAACAGGGTCTCACTTAAGGGAAAGGAAGAGTACATATTAAATCTTCACTACCAACAAGTACAGACACTGTCAGTTTTTCTTTGAAAAATAACATCACAATTACACAGTTTTAACTCCTTCAGACAAAAATAATACACCATTAAACCTACACAACACTGGCCTGTATCTAACATAGTACAGAAAATATGAGGGAGAGTTGAAAAGTAAGTTGCAATTGGTAAGAACTTTTTGTTGATAAATGATATTTAGATGAAATCTGGTGGCAACATTGGTAGTACTTCCGGCTGCAAAGTGTAGAAGATTTGTTGACACGGCTGCAGAGGTTAATTGGTTTTCAGTCATGAAAGATGTCACGTCATTTGGATTAGTATCCAAATTGGAAGTTCATGCAAAAACTCATTTCTTACAGGCAAAAGGGCATAATTCCACTGAAATTCAATGCCAACTGAAGGAAGCATTCAGTGAGAAAGCTTTGCATGACAATTCCATGCCTTATTCAGTGGGCATCACAAAGGTTCTACTGGAAGAATTCAAATAGACTGTATGGGAACATCCTCCTTACAGTCCAGATCTTGTGCCTTGTGAGTTCTATGAGTTCAGCAGTCTCATGAAAAAGGATCTTTTGAATCACTGATACGAGTTTAATGAAGGCATCACAAACGTTACATGACAATGGTTATTGTATGTTGGACGAGAATACTTCCAAGAAGTGATAGAAAAACTCATGCTACACTATGATAAATGTTTAATTAAACTTGGTGATTATGTTGAAAAGTAGTTCTTGGATTATATGTTCAAACAAATAAAAATTTTTGACTCATAGGTTTTGGATGGGACATGTGATTTCAGAGGAAAGCTTATGGAATTACATTATGGAAGGAATGGTTGCAAGCAGAAAGAAACGAGAGAGAAGGAGAATTAAAATGGTAGACGACTTAAAAGAGGGTAGTTTTGAGTAGCTAAAGACAAGAGTGCAGGATAGAGTAGCTCACCAGACTTGCTATAACTAACAGAAAACTAAAGAAGGTGTTTTATACTTTTATTTTTGGTATGAGTGCAACTTACTTTTTGACTCACCCTTGTACATAGACATCATTAGGCAGTGTTGGGCTCAGGAGGAGCTCCAAGGTAGAAACCTGACAATTTCAGTGGGTATCATGTTGACAACTGCATCAAACTGCTGGCTAATTTATGTATGCTTCTTTAAAGAGACAGAAGGTTCATGATTGCAATATAAGAAACCACAGGAAGCATACTTAAAATAGAACATTAAGAGATGACACTTACAGGAAATGTCACATCACCTTACAAGACCAGGATATTGCACAAACTGTACAACACATCACATCAGGTTGCAAGCTTTCAGCACAAACTGACTACTTTATATGATATAGCAAATATAATTCATCAAGAGCTTGCACATAAACACACTAGTACTACATGCCTAGGAACTATACTACAAATACACATCTCAGATGGTCATAAAAAATAATACACACACTATGAGCTTTAATCACAGAAAAATCAATCATAAATAATAACAACTCAAAGCCCAAGAAATATACAATAAATCACCAAACAATTGCCTTAATATCGGGCTATAATATGGCTAATTAAATGTTTAGTATAAAGTAATTATACCTAAGAGATGGCGCCTAACGTCTACCTCTAATGTCAAATTACTTTATACTAATCATTTATAACTCGTCAGAGACTGCATTTCTTAACCAAATACACTCAAACAAACCTTTACATATGCAGCCGTAATTTAATAGATAAATTCAAACGTTTTCGACCATATTAAATGGTCTTTATCAAGAAAAANAAATAATAACAACTCAAAGCCCGAGAAATATACAATAAATCACCAAACAATTGCCTTAATATCAGGCTATAATATGGCTAATTAAATGATTAGTATAAAATAATTATACCTAAGAGATGGTGCCTAACGTCTACCTCTAATGTCAAATTACTTTATACTAATCATTTAATTAGCCATATTATAGCCCGATATTAAGGCAATCGTTTGGCGATTTATTGTATATTTCTCGTGCTTTGAGTTGTTATTATTTATATATATACCTTGCCGGGTATTATGTTAGCTGGCTGAGTGCCATTGTGGTTGTGGGCGATGGAGTTGTCCCCAGTCAGTGATGTATTTAACCAAGTAAGGTTATATCTAATCTAATATACTTCTGGAAGCAAAGACTCGCTTGGGGTCCGGGTGGCGTAACTGGCAAGCGCACCGCACGGCAAGTGGAGGTTGCGGGTTCAAGCCCCGTCCCGGGCCAGTTCTTTTATTCCAGAATGTTCTAAATTTATTTATTTAATTATTAATTTAATTAAGAGATGGCGCCTAACGCCTACCTCTAATTGTCAAATTACTTAGTTCCAATCATTTAAAATAGCCATATTATAGCCCGATAATTAGGCGATCGTTTGGTGTTGTTATTATCTACTCGGGCTGTGAGTTGATGTTTATATAT
>NW_019384625.1:482166-557855 GCF_000671375.1 Centruroides sculpturatus | reverse complement strand
AATTTATTTAATAATTTATTTATTTAATTATAATTATTAATTTACTTAAGAAATGGCACCTAACGTCTACCTCTAATGTCAAATTACTTTATACTAATCCTTTAATTAGCCATATTATAGCCTGATATTAAGGTGATCATTTGGTGATTTATTGAAAAATCAATCCATCACAACAGACCAGACAATGCATTCATTGAAAGAAAACAAAATCACATACATTATAGTTATAGCTGTTCCAGACATCCACAACAAACATTGGAAAAAATTAGTAAATATTCAAAACTTTCCATGAAATAAAGCATTTATACAGAATTGATAAGGTACTTGTGCCTGTAATCTTTTCTTGCACAGGCATCATATCATACAACAACTATTACACAAAAGTTTAAAAAGACTTATTTATGTGAAGATAATGGTAACCATAACAAAAATTTTGATTACTCTAAGCCAGTGGTTTCCAATTAGTTTTTCCTGTGTATCACTTCAAGAAAGAGCTCAAACTCTCGTACCCCTTATAGCAGAAATTCATATTAATCCATACTAATATTATAAATTCGAAGATAATTCTGTCTGTCTGTTTGTTACCTTTTCACGTCTAAACTGCTGAACAGGCTTTAATAAAATTTGGCACAGAGATAGCTTACATGTTGGAGATGGACATAGGCTACATTTTACTGCGAGAAAATATCTTACTCCCACAAGAAAATTTGATATAATGTGGGCAAAGCTGTGGGTAGACAGCTAGTGATAAATAGAATAAGCTTTTTTTTACATTTTTTACCTTTAAAATACAATTCTAATAATAATGAAAATAACATAAGGTTATTTAATTTTAATGTGACAAATGTGCACGATTTTCTTTGCACAACTTTGTAAAATCTGGTTGCTTTTTGGTCAGCTTCAGTCTCAAGTCATCTTCGAGTTGAAGTCAGTGACGATGTTTAGTTTTCATGTTTGTCATGGCCGAAAATCCGCTCTCGCAGAGGTATGTTGTGCAAAATGGTAGTAAATATTTTATTGCCGCTTCGCTGACATGATAATAATGATAATTGTACAATTAACACAAATTGTGTTAATTGTACAATTTTTGTTTCTTGCGTAAGAATTTCATTTAGGTATTGTCACAAATGCATTTTTTTGATGAAATTTCGAGAATATTTTTAGTTATAAATAAACGAATTTGTGCATTCCACATCATGTTGTAAATTGCCGAATTTTTGATGGTCCACCCATTATTTTTTTGATTGCTTCATCTCATGTATTTAAATTTTAAATTGACTGATTTTAGATTGCTGCGTGCACCCCTTCATGCAATTTCGCGTACCCCTGGGGTACGCATACCACTAATTGGGAACCATTGCTCTAAGCAATATTCTAAGTTCATTTTAATTTATATGATGCGTGTCAAACACTAATCTAATCAATCAACTTTTATTTTTGGTATTAAATGATGATTGAGTCTGTTTGGGTCATCTTCAGATACAACTCTGATATAAACATCCAAATCTGATAGTTATATATTAATGCCAAACGATTGCCAAATTATATTGAGTTACATTACTACTGCTATTATTAATTAAACGTTAAGTAATTTGGCACTAGAGTCAGGCGTTAGGTGCCATTCTTTGCTAAATTTAATAATTATAATTAAATTAATATTTTAATAAGTTATTGAGTATAGTTATATCTAAATAAGTTCTGGAAGTGAGAATCAGATGAAAGTCTGTGTGGTGTAACTGGCAACACAACCACATGATAAGCAGGTTGAAGTCCCTCTTTGGCTGCTGCTTTTCTTTTGGAACCTTCTAAATTAATTATTAAAATATTAATTTATTTATAATTATTAAATTTAGCAAATTTACCTAACACCTGCCTTTGGGGCCAAATTACTTTGCATTTAATTAATAACAGTAGTAGTAATATATCCCAATATAATTCAGCAGTTGTTTGGCTTTAATATACAACTCTGATTATTCAGCTGTATGTAACTGACATTCAAATTTTCAAACATTGGCAGAACTGTCTTATATGTTGAAAAAATGATTAGAACAACACTTTAAGTTTAAATTAAGTTAAAATGTTGTTCTAATCAAAATAAATATTGACCTCTTAATCAGAGTAGCATTTTTAAGATGATGTAATGTAGGGATGGAACTTGAAGATGATCAATGTTTTTTACACTAACTTATATACTAATTATGATAATATCAGACAACTGATAACAAATATTGTGCTTACAATAAATAGATTTGATTGTATATTTATTTCTAATAATATAAATTATTAAAAATATAAATCTTATTTTCCAAAAATTAGTTAGTATTGATTTTTTTATGAAATATTAAAATATATATGAATATTTATAAAAAGTTATACCTTTATTTACATTTTAGCCTCTAAAATTGGATGTAAAAAGAAAATTATTAGCACGTTCAGATAGAGTCAAATGTGTAGATCTTCATCCTTCTGAACCATGGATGCTTGCAAGTTTGTATAATGGGAATGTTCATGTCTGGAATCATGAATCACAAGTATTAAACATATTATTTTCTATTTTTACATAGTTTTTGTTTATATTAAATTATTTAAATTAAGTTTTTAAATTATGAAGTAAATAAATGAACTATGAATTATATTTAAATATGGCTTTTAAAGTCTAGAAACCAGTTGATAAAGATTTTAAGATCATTTACTGATACCATTGATTTAAAATGGAGTGTCAAATGAACATTTTGAAGTAAATTGTTTATTTAGTTTTATAGATTCTTTGAATATAATTTACTTAAAAATTTATTGATAATATTTTTAATATATATTTAAAACTTTATGCAGTTTTAAATAATTTTTATATTAAAATAATTTTCAGCAATTAGTGAAATCTTTTGAAGTTTGTGATTTACCAGTTAGAGCTGCTAAATTTGTATCTAGGAAAAATTGGATTATTACTGGTTCTGTAAGTATTATTATTACTTTTTTATTTTTAATAATTTCAGAATATAACTTTTAATTCTATTTATTATAAATTTTATAGGATGATATGCAAATACGGGTTTTTAATTATAATACTTTAGAAAGAGTTCATGTATTTGAAGCACATTCAGATTACATTCGTTCTATTGTTGTACACCCAACTCAGCCTTTTATATTGACTTCCAGTGGTAAGTGTTTTTTCTAGTTTAAATAATTAATTACATCTACCAAAAAAAATTATTATACAGTCAAACTGCTGAACAACTGCCCCTGACATAAACATAAAAAATGGCTGATACTTGAAGATGGCCATTAATGGGAGATGAGCTGAAAATTGCAGAGGTTTTATAAATTGAATAAAGTTAATTTCTTATTTCTACAAAGTCCTCTAATGTGCAGAGAACTCCTAAAAACACATGTAGATCAATCATTTATTGTAGACTATGACCTAAATTAAAATATGTAAAAAAGTGTTTTTTTCCAGTGGTGAGAATTAAAAAAAATTTTCAAATTCCTAAAAAATTAAAAAGTAATCCTTGATGTTGAAATGTTTTAATTTTTACTGCTGGCAGAGGACACTTTCTTCTTTATATGTTTTAACATAAGTTGTAGCCTATGATAAAAGGTTGATTAATGTTTTGTGTTTTGTAGTTTGCACATTTGAGAACTTTTTACAAAGTGTCTGCAATATTAAATGTAATTATTTCTTGATATTTTAAGAAAAATTTATTTTTTACATTTACAACCAAGTTTATTAATCATATGAAATGTCAGTAGTCTAACTAATCATTTTATTGATAATGACTAATTTTGTATAGTGCATTATTATTTTCTGCACATCATTTTGAAAGCAGTGGCTGTTGTTGAGAGGTTAAAATAAGATTTTTAATGGTCAGGGCTAATATTTGGAGGTTTTGTATTCATTTTTGTTCAAAAAGAAATTTCCTGGGAAAGAGGCTGCTGTTTGGAGGTGGAGGCTGATTGTATCCACATCTTATTCATATATGTAATTTATAGATAGAAATTTTTAAAGTCAGATATTTAAAAATATTGTTATTTATTTCTTTCTGAAACAAATATAACTTTAAGAGACAATCTTGTACAAATATTATACAATCAAACCAAAACAAATATTTCCAATGTCAATTAATTTGGTTTTTATTAATTAATTTGATTTAAATTCAATTGTGATTTGTACTGAAAATGGAAGTAGTGTCTTACCCGCATGGGTATTGAAATTTAATTTGAATAATAATATCATCAATGGTTTGTGTTGTGATATCAAATGACTCAAGGTGATCTTTGTATCACTAACTTCTGAATCAGTAGTCCTATCCTTGATTAGTTGGGTCGTCAACTTACTTTAATACAGGAAGTATATGGAGTTGACTGTCTGTCTCTCCCTAATCTCTGACTGACTCTTGCTGAGTAGCTTGTTCAGAAACCAAGTTATTGTACAGCAACTAAGTGATTTTGTTGATTATAGTAAATATTTAAATATTTCCAGCTTTGCTGAAGATACTGTAGTTTACTAAACTTGATGGGGTGCCAAAAAATGACAGACCTCAATGGCAATATTTTATTTTCTACTATTTATTTGATTATATTGCAGATTCAGAATGATATATCATGTAACCAGTACACTATACACTTGCTCCTAATGTTTTGCCTACAATCACCTGATGCTTCTATGCATAATCTCTTATGGCATATGACTTATGAAAACCATGTATAAACTTGAATAGAATTTTGAATAAAATTGTTTGATAAAATAAAAATTAGTATATTTATTATCTGATATTTTCTCAATATAAATCAAAACTTTTAATGAAATTTATTTAGCAGTTTATACATTTATAATATTTCAAAAATACATTTTTTTTTTTTGTTCTTTAATATCTGTATATGAATATTTTTGTTAATGAATATATTTATCTTAACATGTTCACAGCGTCAGTAGATAAACATTTAGGCAGCTACTGGGCATTACAAGTCATGGGTGACTTGTAGTCTATTTTAATACAGGGCAGCACGAGTCACCCTACGAATTAATAGTACGACCCTACAAGCTGTACTATTAAATTAATATATTTTATTGCACCTAATAAAATAATATTGATATATCAAATATGGTGTTTGTAGAATTATGTTATCAAAACATATGCACCACCCCATGGAAAAACAAGCAATTACAGTGGTACCTCAGGATACGAACGTCCCAGCATACGAAATTTCCAGGATACAACATGAAATTCGAACATATTTTTGCTCCACAACACGAACAAAAACTCACCATACGATGTTACATTAGTTCGCAGCGCCATTTTTTATTCACTTCTGTTCATCGGTCTCAGTCCGCATGTTTGCTTCGTCATGGAAGGATCTCGCTCGATAAAGGAAATCTTGAGGTATTATCAGAAAGTGACTGATTTTATTGAAAAGAAACATCCCAAAAAGATTCACGTTGGCCGTATTGCTGCTCAGAGTAATGACCTTTGCCTAAGTCATTTTAGAAACATTTTAAAAGTACACAAAGCCAAACCTCTTTGGATAGATATTTTACCAAGTGACCTCTATCCAGTGAAAGTGCTGGTGGAAGTGAAGAAAGAAAACAAAAAAGCAGTGAATAAAAAATTTAAAAAAAAATATGAAACAGAAAAGATAAAAATAACTTAACACTAATTTTTTAAAGTTATTGTTACATTATGTTATGTAAGTTAAGTTTTAGTATCATTTCCCTTCTCCCTCTCTTCCGCCACCAGTTTACACCTCCACCGTCGTCTATCCTCAAAGGTAAAGTGCAAATAAAACTACATTTTTTTTAACAATTATTATTTTATTACGGTTATTTATACATTTATGACTACAAAATGCATTTTTCAGTGTTTTCCTTACTATAGTTATTTTTTTAAATGTACTACTTAGCTTTAATTTGAGTGTGTTTTTCGTGTTGGAACGAATTATTTGGTTTTACATGTAATCGTATGGGGAAAAATGATTCACCTTACGACATTTTCATGATACGATCTCAGTTTCGGAACGGATTAATTTCGTATCCTGAGGTACCACTGTATGTCTGTCGCCCTAACTAGACATGTCCATACAAGTCACATGTGCCTCGTAATGCCGTGAACGTGTTAATTTGAATTAAATTTATGGAGTTTTGACTTTAGACAATTCCATAAATTTGAAATTTATTATTATTGTAAATAATTAAATGCTGATTCTTTTTCCAGACATTGAATAAAATAGTCTAAAAACCTGTAACAAAAATAATCATGATCTCTCCTTTTGATTTTATTTGTGTAGATCAAAGCCTTCAAATATTATTTGAAGATATGAGGATATTGATGTATAATATATAGAGAAGATTCAAAATTACAAACATTTGCAGCATATAATGCATGTTATATCATTATTATAAATAGTCAATATATATCTGATGATTAGAAATCTTGTTTACATTTCAAATATAATGATGAACAAATTGAATTTTATTACAACTCAGTATGTGATACCAAAATTGTAGAACACTTTATATATATTAAATGAATTTTGCCTTTAAATTAATATTCTAGAATACTGTAATTTTTTAATGTTTATACAGTTCTTATAACATATAAGCATATTTGAAAATTTTTTAACTTATATTATCATAATTATTTAATTTTAGATGATATGCTAATTAAGTTATGGAACTGGGAAAAACAGTGGAGTTGTACTCAAGTATTTGAAGGACATACACATTATGTCATGCAAATTGTAATAAACCCAAAGGATAATAATACTTTTGCAAGTGCTTCACTTGATAGAACAGTAAAGGTAATTTTTTAGTGTAGATATTTTATTTTATTTAAATATACCAGCAATTATTTTGCATCTTTTCAAGTTTGTAAACTATATGAAGAGTATTTGTTAATACTATTTTACAAGTTATCTCAATGTTCTTGTGATGAAAAATAAAAGTTTAATGCATTTTTACACTCTTAATTTGTAATATATTAACTATTTAGTTTAAAATACTAAACAATTTTATAAACTTCTTTAATCCCAATTCTGAATTTTATGACTTAAAAAAACATAGAGGCTGTATTGTGATTTGTTAGAAGAGTTATAAATAAACAAACATTTACTACTATGTGAACCACAGTCTAAAATTTGTTTTTTATTTATATGCTTCTTCAAGTTTCTCCAGAAGAAAATGTGACTTATCACATGAAAATCAGTATTAGATTTTTTTAGTATATTAATTTTTTAGTCTTTCAAAATAAAAAATTAAAAATTTAAATACTCTGAAAATTTATCATAATATGAAAATTGCCTAAGTGAGACAAGTTTTGTGATGTTGAAAAATAAATGAAATACAGTGATGCATTCATTCTAAAAGATATTCTATGCAATTTCTTAATCTTGAAAAAATTTTTTAGTTTATATTTTTTTGATATTTAATTGTCTGAAATTTCAGATAATTTGAGATTTTATTATGTAGTTATGTTATCAACAAATATCCATGCTTGAATTTTCATATATTTATTTTCTGTTACTGAATTTTATTTAAGAATAGAAATGATTATTACTTTGCTTTGTAATTATTTATTCCAGCTGAATATTTTAATTTTTAGAAAATATATTATCATTAATTTTGTTAGGTGTGGCAGCTTGGTTCAAGTTCTCCTAACTTCACATTAGAAGGACATGAAAAGGGTGTCAATTGTATAGATTATTATCATGGAGGTGATAAGCCATATCTTATTTCAGGAGCAGATGATCGCCTTGTAAAAATTTGGGATTATCAGGTAAAAGTTTTATTATAAATTATTAATATATTTTACAATATTATGTAAGTTAATATTTACAACATAAAACAATAATATGCAAAAATACAGTAGAGTTCCAATTAATCAAGTTGCAGTATTATCTGAAGTGAATTATGGAGGAGTACTTAAAATAAAGAAAAGAAAAATAGTATAGAACAGTTTATTTCCTGAATCTTGATCAGAGGATGTATACTACTAGAATGCAGCCTTAGAAGTTTTAAAAGAATTTACTTTGGTGATTTTTCCACAATAATATGGATTTTAAGAAAGCTTAAAGAAATTTTAATTGAAATTTATAAATTTATATTTGTTTTAATAAATAGTTATAAATAAAATTTAAAATGTATTTTTGTATAGTTTAAGTCATAGAACTGACCTAAAAATAGAATACATCATACATGTTAATGCATTCAAATCCAATTTATTTAATAATTTTCCAAACGTATGTTACATGAATATTTGATTATCCAAGATACTCTCAGTCCATACTTTCTTGGATAACTGGAATTCTATTATAATTGCAAATGATGAACTATATATTATTCTATTATAAATCAATTATATTAAGAATTACTACTCAATTAAATATTTTGTTTTTTGATATTTCTATTCATAATCTTTAAATTTTCTAGATTTTATATTTTAGTAAAATAAATATTTTGAATTAAATAATAAAAATTTAAATTAATATACCATAAATTGATTTTTATTTAGAATAAAACTTGTGTACAGACATTAGAAGGACATGCACAGAATATATCTGCAGTTTGTTTTCATCCAGAATTACCTATAATTATGACAGGTTCTGAAGATGGTAAGCTCTTATTTGTGTTAAATTAACACTCAGCTAATTTTGATTGATATAAAATTTTAAAACTAGATTATTTAACTTTAACAAAATTACCTCTGTTTTCGCTACTGATCCTCAAACCTTTTGGGGTTTATTCCAAATTTTTCTAGACGTCCACTCATGTAAGTCATTCACTGTTCTGGACCATCAACTCTGTTTACAACAATTTAAAAAATAGGCTTACTAATATTCTACAATTTGCCAATTATAAACTGCTCTTTCATTATCCTATACATATTACCGTTTTTTTTTTTTTTCTTTTCTTTTCTTTCTTTTTCTGAAGTTTCCAAAGCCATAGAAACATTAAATATGTCTTACTCTAGTACAGATGCTATCCCACCATATTTTATAAATGTTAAAATCAGTAGCTACAGCAGTTCTCTCAAGATTATTTACTATATTTGTTCAACATAACTTTATTCTGAAACACTGGTATTCTTCTTCTTTTATAGCCATCCCAAAATCTTTTCACCCTATCACTCTGTCGCCTACCACGCTAAAGATCTATGAAATTTGGGTAATAAATCTTGTGATAAATACAATCCACATCTAGCCTCTTATCTATCCAGCACTGTGGTCTCTGTTATCATTCGACCTCCACCAACCTTCTTGAAACTCTATCTATAATTATTGACAACTTTGAAAAAAGTGACCCATTTATATAGTATATTTTGGTATTACCTAAGCCTTTGATTTCGTTTTTCCTAATATCCTTCTTTCTATGCTCTGTGATTATTTTGACTTAGACCCTGCTTTTTACTCCTGGTTAAATAATTAATTCTTATCTTGTAACTACAAAATTAAATTAAATTTAGGCAATTATGACTTTTCCAATTTTGCTCCAACATGTAATATTCAACAAGGTTCAATTTTAAGTGGATTGCTTTTTTCAGTTTATATTAACAATATTTTAGTTCAACTTAAATCAGCAATAATTAACTATGTTGATGATATCAAACTAGTTAATTACAATCCTGATATACTTCAGTCTGATCTGCAACTTCTAACAACTCTACTTGCTAAAGCCAATTTAAAAATTAATCTACAGAAAACCATCATCATAAGCTACTCTTTATTATGCAATATTCCTCAACCTACATTCTCTATTAACATGCATATCAAATACATTTTTTCAGTCAATGACCTTGGTATAATTTGGGATAACAGACTCATGTTTAAAAATCACAAAGATAAAATAATAAAATCTCTTGCCATACACTGGGGTATATTTTGGTGTTTCTGTAAACTCATTTCTTCAGAAAACATTATTTGCTCTGTTTTCTTTGCAAACTTCCAATCTGTTGTCAACTATGGTTTGCCAATTTGGGCCATGGTAGCTCACACACTTTTGAACAAAATTTCCAAAGAACTCAATAAAATATATCTGCTTTTAAATAAATTTTGTAACCTCCTCTACACTCAATCTCCAAATGTTGCCAGGTCTAAACTAGGCCTTCTGGCTTCTAAAGAAAGAATTAAATATTTTGACCAGCTTTTATACTTCAGATATTTTAATCATTTTATACAGTCCAGATGGCTCTGCTTAAGAATACCCCCAAAGAACTTTACAATATTCTTCATATATTTATATGCCATTTTACAGATTAGCAATCTCACAATGTTTTTATTTTTATTGTATTTTGCAAAGTATATTTAATTTTGATTCTTTTTTACATGTTACTTTCTCTCAGTTTAAAAATGTTTGTAAATGAAATGTATACCATGCGTAACTTTTTTGTGTGTGTTTCTGTTATATGGTATTTTACTTGTTTTTTTGTTTTGGGCTTGCTTGTTATCTGGAGGGGCAGAAAACTGTAGTCCTTATATGACTTTTTCTATGTATTTAATTTTAAAAAATTTTTTTAAATTTATTAGTTTAAAAAATTTTTGTTCATTTTATAATGAATTCAATTTTTTATTAATTTAATAATCAAGTTACTTAGTTTTTTCTTATTTCAAAATATTAGTTTTCTAAAAATGTTTTGTCAATGTTCTAATAATAGAAAAATTTCTATTTTATAGTTTCTTTGTTACTTTGTTCATTTTTTTAAGAATTTAATATTTATATTCATTTTTTATCTAGAGTTGAAAAAAGTTTTTTAAACATTAAGTATTAATGATTTTGTCATCAGTATTCCAAAGATTTATTTGTAATGATTTTGCTTCATACATATACTGCTTGCTTATTATAATTCAGGTTAGCAAGATATGGATCTGACTCTTGTAAGACAACTGCTATACACACATGCATACAAGAAAGACATTGGCCATACACGAAGTGTTTAGCCGACAGAAAAGAGGGTAAGGGAAAGGGGGGAAGAAGAAGAGAGAGGAGATAGACAGTAGAGAAAGGTAGGATTCCTCTAAAGGGTGTACATATGGCTACAGTACCCTCTATGTTTGATATTGGCGTACAGTTTTTAGGCTGCAAGGCTGAAGTCCCTCGAAGGGTCTAAAAGAAAACCCGGTTTTCTTTTAGACCCTTCGAGCGAACACCAATAATTGAGTGCTGCCATGAATAGTTAAGTGTAGAAGTTAGTGCCAAGTGGCTGTTAGTAAGAAGATTTATATCTACTTAATACTAATAAAACTGAACACAGTTGCAAATCTTGGTTGCTTGTTGTTCTCTGTTATATGTATTTTCTTAGCACAATATTGCCGTTGGGAACATATCACACAGGAACACTTTCAGAGGAAAAAGGTTGTTTTATTGGTGTGAATGGATATGCATTTTGGGCTTAACGCCCTTCTTCAGTCCTGAGATAGTGACAGTTAAACCAACATGACTTGTAAAAAAATATACACATAGTTGAAAAAGGAAGAAGAAGCCAAAAGATCTTTTGGCTCCACACATACACACATTAGGATAGTATAGCATGTGCTGTGGGGTGTGAAATAATTCTGATGAGATGTATTGAGAACATAGACAAGATATGAGAGGTTAAAAAGAAGTCTGAAGTTTGACTTCTTTTTAACCTGAGAGAATAGAGGAGTGCTAGCTGAATTGCATCCTGTAAATAAGCTTAGTAGCATTAGGGCCAAGGCCTATTTGTTCCTAGCAATACTATGAGGGTGTTGGCCATCTTTTTAGGCTTTGTCCGTGATGTATTTGAATTGGGGTGTGAAGCTTCTCTTCAAGAATAACACCTAAATATTTAATTTACGTTGTTTGCTTTATTCTGTGAGCATGTATTTGAAGGGTAAACTTCCTGACAAGTGGCATGTTCCTACCAACTATCATGCTTTTGCATTTGTCTGTGTTAGTGGGTTGCCTATGCTTAATATTCCACTGGTGAATGTTATTCATAATGTGGTTGCATATGTCCTGTAAGCATCCACTGTTCCTGTGTGAAGCAAAGATAATTGTGTCATCTGCATAGCCCTGTATATGGCAGCCAGGAGGCAGGGTGTTGTTTAAGTGCAGAATAGAGTTATAGGCTATGTTCCAGAGACCAGGACCAGACCTGGATCTCCAAGGACAGTCTCAAGTGATGGGTATGACTGTTATTTTGTGTTGTATAAACACCTGCACTCCTGTTGCTAAGATAGGACTGAAGAAGTTTGTAAAGATTTTGAGGGCATTGATGAGCATGTAATGTGTGAAAGATAAAAAAAAAAGGCCACCAGGCATGCTCAAAGGCACCTCAAGTCAATAGTGATAATTATGGTATGCTGATTGTTTTGTTTAGTCTGGTGGATGTAGTTAACGACCTGATGGTGTAAGTGTTAGTGCTGGTGGGTTTGGGAATCAATTTGACACTAGTCTTTTTCCACTGAGTAGGAAAAAGGCCAGTGTTCAAGCAGATATTGAAGAGAATTACATACATTATAGGATTGGCCTCAAATATGTGTTTTATCATCCTAGTGGTTATGTCATCAAGACCTGGGGCTTTGTTATTAGTGCGTGAACTGATGGCATTCGAAACCTTGATGTAAGTGAAGTTGTAGTCATTGTCTGTATTAGATGGGGTGAGTATAGAACTCTGGATGACCATTTCTGTATTGTCATTCTGCTTTGGGTTATTCGAAGGGTAAAGGCTGGTGAGGATGTGCATGATAGTTTCTTCTGTGTTGTTGGTGTAGTGACCATTGGCGAGCTGGATAGTGAAGGGGGTTGGGAGCTGGCTTTTCTGCAGTCAACTGCTATAATAAACATCTAAAATTATTCTTAATTTAGTGGTTTTCTAATATTGATAGTTTTTTAATTTTACACTATCAAGCACAATGTACATAACTGTGCATTTAATATATTTTACTATCCAAAAAAGAAACTGATGTGAAATGGTATAAACATCTGCTAAGATGCTTTATGTGACATTTAATTTGTGTTTTAATATGCCATATACAATAAGTTGTCTTAACAGGATGTTCTTGGTATTGTTGCATCATGATTCCTTATTCAAAGTAAAAAGATTATTCAGAAAGGCTTGTTAATGGTATTTGAATCTCCACGTTTTTGTCTTAAGAGTTCTACGTAACTTATAACTAGAGCTATGACATCTAGGAACTAAAAAATCATAAAAATAGTTACAAAAATAGGATTTTTTAGTGCATATTCTTGCTTTGCTTTTAACATGCTTGAAAACATTAAAATTCATATAATTTAATTATTAATTTAAATTATCCAATTATTGGAGGCCAATGAGATCAGCCAAATGGTTAAAGAATGGAATAGCATGCATCTCTGTACTCATGAGACATTATGGAAATCTGAATTGGATTTGAATCTTGTTCTTACATGATAAGAGCTGATAGCTTATTGTATTGCCATTCAATCAACTTTATTTTTCATTTGATTAGAATATTGGAAAAATATATGAGTTAATTATGGATTTGATCGTTTTGTTAAATCTCATTTACGAGAGTTTTTTTTTTTTTTTTAATTTTTTAAACTATTATTTTACTATGTAAAAGTATTATTTCTTTGAGCTTTAATTGAATTAAAACAGAATGATAATTTTTCCATGTACCTTCCTTGATAATCACTAAGCTTTATAAGTTAACAGCATCATGTGATTACCTAAATTGCTAACAGTTAAAGAAGTATTGTTTATAACTAGGAAATGATGTATAACAAAAAATATTCTTACAGTAAACATTTCAATTAATAAGTTTTTCCTAAAATAAGTATTATGAAATAATTATACTTATAAATATTTTAATTATTGACAAGACTATGTCTTGTTTATAAAATTGTACTGCCACCCGTTCTTACTAGCATAGCGGTATGTCGAGAGTTGATATTTGGCACAGAGTATTAGGTGCCCAAATCATTTGCTCATAAAAAATCCAGACTTGTAGGTAGTCAGGGGACCAAGAATCGAGTCAAAATAAAATACAAAATGGCAACCCTCTTTTACAAACAGGCAAAACAGCCACCTCACCCCACCAAAGTCAGGTAGGGGAGAGTACCACCCACAGTCATTCTAAGAAGTGAACTCTGACCTTAGGACCGAACACAATTTCTTCTAGGTTAAATAAAATTTGTAATCTAATTTTATAAATTTGGGAGTGCTTCAAATATGACATTAAAACAGTTTTGTCATTACAAGTGGGCTTTTTTTAACATTATCTAGCATTATTTAACATTATCTATTTTTTAACATTATATAGTATAGTAAAATCGTAGGACCGATAAAAATTTGACATCATATTAGGGTTGTCATTACATTCGATGACATTATAATTGGGTTAAACTCAGTGGTGATATTCAGCGGGTTCGCACAGTTTCGGCCGAACCCGTTGTTAACATTTTCAAAGCTTTCCGAACCCATTGTAAAACAAACGTAATATTTTTCAGTGGTTTTGTTTCTTTTAAAAAATATATTAAAATATACGTATTATACTCTGTAACACTACTAAACTAGAGCCTTATACCCCGTTCGTCTTGGTGCAACCTCCATCGACCGTTTCAATCTCGATCGACTCAAGAGAGTTCTTGAAACTAGTCCAGTCGTACGAGAGGTCCCACAATCCCACGCGCGTGAGAAAATACAAGATGGCTGCGGAACACGTGTCGTGCTATTGCCAGCGAAATAAAAAAGATATTGTATTTCGATAGACGATGACATCTGTCTATTATTATAATAATACCTAATGATAAAATAAATGATTTAGAAAATTTTTTTTTTTTTTTTTTTTGAGCAAAAGTCATAGGGAAAGCAGTTAAACCTGACTTTTTCTGATTAAAAATAAGCCAATTTTTATGTTTATAAAATACTTCGAATGAAAAATATTAAAATATGTACAAAATAAACCATTTTGAACACTTTTTTTATTTTGTACATATTTTAATATGTACAAAATAATTTGTTAATATTTTAATATTTTTCATTCAAAGTATTTTATATATATATATAGTTCTGGCATAAACAATGTTAAACTTTAACTGACTTAATTTTGCCAATGCGTCTTTTTTATTTATATGGGTATGTTAAGGTCAGTTTTTGCGCTAATGTTGCTAATGCACCATTTGAGCAAAAAAAATTGTTAAGGAAAAATTTTCTGTTAGTGAACCCTTTGTTATATATTTCGAATATCACCACTGGTTAAACTGTATATTGTTTGTGCAAAATAAAAAAATAATTTTGGACGATACAATAGCCATGATAATTTTTTTCAAAAATGGGAACTTTCGTTACGCATCAACAAAAATTCAACTTGGGCTGACATGCAACAGAGAGAAATTTTGAAATTAGATAAGTTAATTTCATCGAAGATGCATTGTGGATGATCTCGTGGTCGTGGCCGCGAAGTTTGAACGATCGCGCGCAAAAGCAGCGATATCAAAGAAGATAGGAGAATGAGAACGAGACCTGCCTTGAGCATCAAAGTGATTCCGTCTCCAAGACATAGTCTTGTCCCAAATACGGTTTTGCTGTTTTACTTGTTTATTATTTTAAATTAAAATATTTAAAAAAATTTTTTCAACAAATAATTATCACAGTATTGTGTATATATTTACTTTATAGTTAATTAAAGTAAATTTTATGATTTGCTAAGAGAAACAATATTTATCTATGCCCTAAAATAACAAATTAACAAAATAATATCTAAATGTAAGAATTTTTTAATTTTTTACTTTGCTCTGTGGAAACTAAGATGGTCTTTTTCCTTGGATACTGTGTATTCAACCAGACCTATAATAAAGTGTATTTGGATGGTGGAGGACAGGGTCCAATATATATAGGATAGATTTCTAATGAAAAATTCCTAGGATTTGATCCAGGGTTTTGAGAATGGTAGGCTAACACCTTAACCACCTTAGCCTTTCAATCATTAAATATAAGAAATAAATATTAATATCAGAATAACATGTTGTTGCAGGATAGTGTATTTTCTGTATTGTCATTTTTTAGAAAGTTAAAGTCAACATACAATGTAAATATTAAGGAGATAATATGATTAAATTGAAAATTCTTGAATAACAAATATAAAAGCCATTTCTGAATTTGTATTTCAATGCAGAAGTATATTATTTTTTAACAGTAGACAGTTAAATTACATTTTTAACATAACATTTATTAATTTATGTTCGTATTTTTAATTATAATTAAAATATTCATTAAAATATAAAAAATAATAAATGAGTTATTTTTATTTGATTCTGATTTAATACCTTAAAACTTCATAATTTACGTTTTTTTATGTACAGTGGTGCATCATACTTCAAATTTAATTCATTCCAGGAGTCTGTTTGAACTCTGAATTATTTGAAGTTCAAATCAATTTTTCCCATTAGAAACAATGGAAAGAGAATTAATCCATTCCCATTCCCAGACCTTAAATAATATCCATTTTGATAAACTGACAACAGCAAATACATATACTATAATTTAAGGTAAAAATAACACAGTTAAATGCCCTAATAAATAAATTAAAACATAAAAATAATAAATAAAATATGTAAATACTAACACAAAACGTCTTCTACTGTAACACTGTGTTGAGTAATAACTAAATACTGTATAATAAAATGAAAATTGCATTTACTGGTCACATGCACTATTGACTTCAGCATCTTAAATATGGCTGCTAGATCTGTCGCATGTGTACTGCTTTCTGCTTTGTGATAGGTTCCTTTTACATCTCAATTGTCAAAATTATAGCCTGCCTTTTAGATTTTGTTGCTTCTGCACACTTCCCAGATGCCATGGTTAATAACTAAAGGTTATATTGTGTTGAACAGAAAGTTTTTGCATATTTTTAATAGTTGTTGTTACTTAATATAATTTGTGATTATAAAATTTAACACATTATTGCTAACGTGAGACTATATTCTTTCTTTATAAGCTTATTTTAAACTTTTTACTTCACATTTTGTTTGAACTAAATCAAGTGTCTTCATATAAAACATAGCAGTCATATTATGCTTTTATGAGTTTCAGAAAGGATATAATGCCATACTAACAGTATAAATATTCATAATGGATATAAGGACGATGCTCCTAAACCATGACATGTCAAATTTGCTTTAAAAAAATTTTGAACTAAAAAATACAAAACTTATGGGACACCCAAAAGTTGTTGATGGAGAAAAATTGCAGGAAGAAATTGTTAAAAATTGACAAATAACATACAACATATGTAACCAAAACCAAATGCATTTTTAAAAAAAAAAGCAAAAAAGCAATGAAAACATATGAGCATAATGCATAGGTGAGAATGAGAGACGACTTGGGTATATAAAAGATTGCATTTATGCTTTGAGTGCATTTTTTGCTCACACAGTTCAAACTCCAAAGTAAATTTTTGTCAAATTTAGTGTTCAAAGTTAGTCATTTGAGGTACAATGTACCATTGTAATAATTTAACAGTATATTGAGCATGTAGGGAGACAGACCAAATGAGCCATATATCAGATGGTAGTATAATAATCAATGTATACAGTATTTATTAGATAAAGTGCTTTTAATTTGGAAGACAAACAAATAATGTTATATATCTGAATGACAATAAAATGAGGTACTATAGCATAATCATTTACACTGTAAATAAATGTATGAAGAAAATAAAAATAAGAACTGAAAAATTGAAAATAGACACAAAATTTGTTTTAAGTGAATTTTACTTTTTTGGATAATTTTAAGAAATTTTCTTGATTAAAAATTGCATTTTTTTGTTTTGAATGTAGTCCAATAATGCAGTAAATCCATTTTGATTATCTGATTATAAAATATATATATATATTTTTTATTAAAAATTTCATTTGTCAAATTCTGAATTATGCAGCTTTTTTTATTTTTCATTTTTTGTCCTACTTGCTTTGGTATTTTCTTTCACTGAGATATGATTATTTAGCATAGTCCACAAGATTCCATGCTATTTTAGAAAAGTTATCTTCATACAATTTTATTTCTCATAGAGATTAATCAAATTTTTTCTTTCAAAGACCAAAACAATTTTTATTTGTATGACCTTTTTTAAGCTGAAAAATCATGTACCATGCTGCCATGTTTTATGCAAAAGATTTAAATTGATAGAAAATAGACTTCTTGGTATAAAGTAGTAAAAACTGACCTGTTACCTAGAGTTATTTACATGTCTTTTTAGAAAAATTTGGCTATTTAGAAGTTTAATCTTAATTTAAAATTAGATAAGGAAATGGAAGTAGGAACTGCATAAAAAAAGTACAGCTATACATCTAATAACAAATTCTGGAAGATATAAGGAATATGAACAAAGCCTTAGAATTTTTATTATTGATATTTCCTATAAAAATGCTTTGTTTATGCAATTTGTAAACATTATATGTTGCAAACAGTTTGTAAATAAACTTTGTAAACATACCCTCTGCAAAGTCACTCAAGTCAATAAGCAGCAGAATGTTTGAAGTCTTGTGATGAATTATTGGAATTCTTAGCTTTTTAATCATTTTCCTTTGTCAAAAGATGAATTATTTTGTTTTTGTGGAAAATGATAATAGAAAATTCTGATGTTTATCTTAACTGTGACCTGTTAGATGGCATTATGGTTGGTTCTAATCATGAATTTATGAAGAGTTAATTATATCCGAGGATTTAAGATTGAAGGGATTGAGAAAACGTGACAGATGATCAGTTATTTTAATTTTATATTTCACTAAATTTATTCTGTTAAGGCATGTGTTTAATTTGTTAACATTTTCAATTATAATTCTGTCTGCTTCAGCCAGTTTCCACACTACATTATCTTTATAGATATATCACATTAATAGTTTTCTATTTTCACTAGCACTTTCAACAAACTTATGTTTGTCATCATCAGAAAAGCAAAAACTTAAAAATAGAATACAATGTTCTAATGTAAGTGGAGAACGCATTATTTAAATTAAAATAAAAAACTGTTATGAGCATTCTACGAAGTTCAATTACACTAGATGTATTATCACATTAATGAAATATTTGTAATTTAACAATTTAATCAGAGAACAAAACAGAATTATTTAAATTATGTAAATTAAAAATTTTTTTAAATTGTAGTTTTACGTTGCATTTCAATACATATAATGAAAATATTGTATTAGAATATAATTAGATAATGCAAATAGTATTAATTCCAAAGATTTTTTTTAAAGTAAAGACTGAAGACAAAAATATTTTGAGAAACTAATACAATGGCTTCTTAATATATATGTGCTTAAATTATGCAGATATAAAATAATGCATTATTGCACAAGAGGCCAATGCAATAACCTTATCATCATCTCTTTTTGTTTTACTAAAGATTGTCGATCAGTTATTTGTTGGAAGGGCATAATTTTTTTCTTGCTTATTCTACTTATTTTCCAATAGGGACAAATTAACTAGGATATAAGACTTATTATTGCAGTTTTTGGTGATTGTTTACATTATGCACTAATTTAAATTGTGCAAGACATTCTGTAATGTTCCTTGCTTAAACATAAGAATTTACTGTAGTTGGAATTGGTCAATATTTTGGTTTTGATGAGATTTATTTAAAAGAAAATGAAAAATGAAAATAATAATACTTTTTGTTAGCAATCTGCGAAAGTGTTGAAATATTTTTTATTCTAAAAAATATAAATATACTTACAGAGAGATACTTTTGTAATTTTTATCTATTGTCGTTTTGAAATTTCAACTGATTTTTAAATTTAAACAAATTTGAACTTTAGTTTTATAAAACAGGACAGAGACCTTAAATTCCTAGTTTTGCATAACAGTGTAAAGTACAATCACATATACCTAGAAGAATGTTGTTATATTGAATTGCAATGTATTATTGAAACTTTAGTTTAGAAAATAATAATATTTAAAACAAACTAAAAACATTATTAGGCAATGTTTGAAATTCTTAAATATTAATGTTATAATGAAAAGGAATATTATACAATGCTATTGTAAATAGTGTTTTGTGAATTTTATTATTTTTTATCATTACTACTGAAATTTTTATTATTATAATATAATGTTATACAGTTGTGATGTGATATGAATAAAGAAATATTGTAATTTTAGAAATAATTAGCTTGTTACACCTGGCATTGCCCAGGTTTATAAGACAATAATTTATAATGTATAAAATTATTAATTCTATGAAAATACAGGTGACACTACATCTAATGGCAGGAAGTAGGATGTAGACAGAAATTAAATCAATACAGTATTCTGATACAGTATGTATTACATTACTTAAGTTAGAAGTATGGTAATGTACAGTAACTGCTGACTTTCAGACCTATTAGTTAAACAATTTAGAGGTGCATAGTAAACATATATACATACTCATTAAGTAGTTTTGAAAAATTTTTATAGTAAAATACCTACTTGACTGAAATAATAAAAAATGAATGTTAAACATTAAACAGTTAAATGTAATAATTGAAGTAAAATTTTTAAATTATTATTATTATTCAAAGTATCACTTAGTTGAAAAAAATTAAGTCTGAATTTAAATTTTTTTAATTAAAAATTAATGCATATGATAAATTAAAGTAATTAGTTAATTTAGTGATGTAAATCAGTGATATTCAAACTATGTTCTGCAAAAATATTCATAAGAAATTTTTATTTTTATAAAATAAATTGAAAAATTTCTTTATTATTTAACTATAAGAAGCTTTATTACTTAGAAAACAAAACAACATTGAAATCTTTTTCATTGCTTTTTTTTAAATAATCTCTGATCATTATTTAAAAAAAGCAATGAAAGATTCTTAAGATTGATCTAAATTAATCAAAAATATCTCTCAAGCTATTTTTCCCACAATTTGCACATGGTCTTGATAAATCACACTTTTTAAATATCTTTTCAACTGAAAACCATGTGGATTAAGATCCGAAAGAATAAGGTGGTCAGACAATACTAAACTCATAACTAATTACTTTTATTAGTGAAATGTTGCAGAAACATCTGTAAGCAGTTTCCAATATGTGGAGGGACTCCCTTTTGTATGGAAATGCTAGACTCAGGCATTGTTACTATTGTTGTTGGGATATGACAAAAGTGTTGAGGGTATCTCAATATTTCTTGGTTGTCATAGAGCATGTCAAGGCTCATTGAAATTAGCTTCTTTGAAGAACAATGATCTAAGAATGTGGTAATTCATGTTTGACTGTAACTTAGCTGAGTGCAGTGAAATCTCCTGGAAAATATGAAGATTTTCTATGGCCCAATATAACTTAGTGTTGACTGTTTCATTGATATGAAATTGTGTCTTGTTGGTGTTTAGACTCTTTCATGACCATGGCCATATGCAATCACTTCTATTCTGGCAAGGAAAATCAATGCAAAAGTCATTCAAATTTTCTGTTGGAGGTATGTAATTGCTAGTTGTGGCTAATCTTATATAGATAATACTGAGTTTTTCAGTTCCTTCTACACTCTGCCATGACACTGCACTTGTTACTGCATCATTATTCATTAACTTCAACAACAGCTATTATAACTATGATTAACAACTTGTGAAGTTATAGCTTTGTACTCTTAACATCAAACATCCAGTTTCCTCAAAATTTGAGTGATCATTCTCCTGAGATCTTGTGGAATCAATGGTTCTTAGTATCAATTCTTATTTATTTGCAGTTTCCATGCTAGTGATAAAGTTTTATATAACTTTTTCTATAAAACTTTATTACTAGCATGGAAACTGCAAAGAAACATTTATTTATTTTGTTGAAGTCTAGAAAACAGTGGCGTATTTAAATGTTTTGTTCTCTATGAATGATTTTGCCTGAGGAGGACAGTTACATACTGTCAAAAATATGTAATTGTAAATTATTTTTATATAATCCTGACAGTCAATTCTTATGATGGTGAAATTCTCAAAGTGCAACCACAACACTGCTCTTGTTTTCATTAAAAAAAAAAAAAAAGCTGTACAAGAAATGTGCATTCCAACAAGATGAAGGCATGATAGTTGATAAGAATGACATTCAACAGTTGTGGCTACTTTTATATCCTCCTGGGTAAGCAACTTGGCTGCAACATATATTTTTATGCAAAGAAAACTGCTTTTTCATTGCTTGCAGTATCAAATGTGCAATAGTGATGAGTTTTGAGACTAATCTTTTTTACAGAAATATCTTATCTTGAAATATCACCATACAAGATTTTGTCACATGTGATCTGCTAAATACTTTGAGACAATATTAAATAGGGATACTTTAATTACAATTGCTTGGTATTTGATATGCTATCAAAAATATATCAAGTGCTTTAGCTCTGTGTTTTGATCAAAGATATTGATTCATTCAACAGATCAATAAATTTTCTATGCTAATTTGATTTCTCGCTTTGAATAAACATATAGTTTTTATATTTGAAGTTTGTGTTTAAACTTGTTGTTTTTTAAATCATATTAAATTTATAAATATAAAATTTTTGCTTATGTTTTAAGGTACTGTTAGAATTTGGCATGCCAATACCTATCGTTTAGAAAGTACTTTAAATTATGGATTAGAGAGAGTTTGGACAATTGCTTGCTTGAAAGGTTCAAATAGTGTTGCTCTTGGTTATGATGAAGGAAGTATTATTGTGAAGGTAATTAATTCAATTTTAAAAAATTATATATTTTATAATATTTATTAAACAATAAATTATTATTTAAAATAATTTTTAGCTTGGTCGAGAAGAACCAGCTATGTCTATGGATAATTCTGGAAAAATAATTTGGGCCAAACATTCAGAATTACAACAAGCAAATCTTAAAGCAATGACAGATGCAGAAATTAAAGATGGAGAACGTTTACCATTGCAAGTTAAAGATATGGGCAGTTGTGAAATTTATCCTCAAACTATTTCTCATAATCCAAATGGAAGGTATAATAATAAAAATCATTTATTGTTAAATATTAATAACACATTTAATTACAGCATAAAAATATGTTTAAAATATAATCTATAACAATTTATTTTCCATTAATTTTATATTAGGTTTGTTGTTGTTTGTGGTGATGGTGAATATATAATTTATACTGCCATGGCATTAAGAAACAAAAGTTTTGGAACAGCTCAAGAATTTGTTTGGGCATTAGATTCTTCAGAATATGCAGTCAGAGAAAATAGTACATCTGTTAAAATTTTTAAGAACTTCAAAGAGAAGAAATCATTCAAACCAGAATTTGGTGCTGATGGTAAAAAATTTCATTGATTCCTAAACATTATAATCAAATACCCAAAAGAAAATGTTTTATTTGAAATGGTATATTTTAATGAATAGTTATTTTTGGTGGACATATGCTTGGAGTAAGATCTGTGAGTGGACTTGCTTTTTATGATTGGGAATATCTTGATCTTATTAGACGTATTGAAATACAACCAAAGCATGTAAGTTTTTAGTATAAAATTTAAGATTAAATTTTTAAATCTTAAATTATATAAATATTTTAAAGTAGTTAATAAAATCTTATTATGAAATAACATATTAAATATTTCATTAGGTATTCTGGTCTGAAAGTGGAGAATTGTTATGTATTGCAACAGATGAATGTTTTTATATTCTAAAATATAATCCTGAAGCTGTAACCAAAGCTCAAGAAACTAAAGAAGGAATGACAGAAGATGGTATTGAAGAATCATTTGATGTAAGAAACTATTTTATGAAGAAATTTAGAAAATTTCTATATTTGAGAAATTTCAATTAATGTTGATTTTCAGGTACTAGGTGAAGTTCAAGAATGTGTGAAAACAGGATTCTGGATTGGAGACTGTTTCATTTATACAAATAGTGTAAACAGATTAAATTATTATGTAGGAGGTGAAATTGTCACGGTTGCTCATCTTGATAGGTAACAAAATTCATATGTATTTATATAATGAAGAATTTCTAAGTGAAAATAATATATAATAATAACATAACTTTTCATATAACTTTTTGTATTAATAGGACTATGTATTTATTGGGATATATTCCAAAAGATAATAGACTTTATCTTGGTGATAAAGAATTAAATGTTGTTTCCTATTCCCTACTGTTGTCAGTCTTAGAATATCAAACAGCTGTAATGAGAGCAGATTTTGAAACAGCAGACAAAGTTTTACCAACAATTCCGAAAGAACAACGTACAAGAGTTGCACACTTTTTAGAGAAACAAGTAAGTACATAATTTATATTTATTTATTTGTAGTTTTATTAATTTTTTTTTGTATAGAAATATTTATATATTAAAGTTGAAAAACTTTTTAAGACATTTCATAATTTATCAGTAATTTGGAAAAAAATATATTTTTGTTCAGTTTTTGCTAATAAAGGTAAATGTACACAGGTTTCCAAAAATTTAAGAAACAAAGTAAAATTTGAAGCTATCTGGAAAAGTACAAGGGCAGTTTAACTTCTATCTGAAATTTCAGTTATGGTGATAGAACTATGTGTATTATAGTCCCAATTTATGCTTTTTCTCTAGATACTCTCCCTCTAAACACTGACACTTCTGTCATTGTTTTGGCAGTGATGGTATGCTTGCAGAATAGAAGTATTTTGACTGATATTGGAACCACTGTATGATGAGTACTCACATGCAGTAGAGTAGCTGTCTCCCAAGGCTTACTTTAAAGGGCCAAACATTCCTTCTGGCCATAGCATATTGTATTGGTGGATTCTTTTGTAATGCCACACATCACACAGTCCTATGGAGGGCTGGTGTTGCCTTTGGAGCTTGGCACCATGGAACAACTTTAGTTGGAGTTCCTTCACAGACATGTCATGATTTCATAGCTACTTAATTATGTTGCTACTTTCAGCCTTACTAAAGTTTAGACCATATAGAAAGGAATCAACTTTTTGTATTTTATTTTTGTTTGATTATTATTAATTCTGGATCATCTAACCCAGCAGTCCCCAACCTTTTTATCGCCGCGGACCGGTCAACGTTTGATATTTTACCGCGGCCCACTGAAGGGGGATGTTGATTGTTTATATTTTAGTTTGATTTAATTTATTAATTTTAATTTAATTGTATTTAAACATGCCTCAAAATAAAATATAGTTACACCAAAAATGAATATAATGTGATTTAACATTTTAACTCACTAGAACGTTAAATCAATGAGAACCCTGAGCTTGTTTCTTTGCAACAAAACGATTCCATCTGGGGGTAATAGGAGACAATGACACCCAAAGTATGTTTCTTATGTCCAGTTTATTCCGTTGTTCCGTCGGCCATTAAAAGTCGCACAAACCCGAGAGAAATACACCATAGTAAATAAAATGGAAATACCAGTAATTTAATGTTCCTTGGGCGGCCCGGTACCATTTGATCCACGGACCGGTACCGGTCCGCGGCCCGAAGGTTGGGGACCACTTATCTAACCTACAGTCTAGATCTATTACCATTTGATTAGAACAGGAGTTATGCAATCAGCTGCAAGCATCAGACAAAAGCTCCAGCTCTGGATGTTTCATGAAACACAAGAACACAATTTGACATCTCAGCATTGCCAGAATTGAAAGACAGATTTCTGATGTATGTATGAAGAGTACCTTGCTAGTAGGAAGTAGAAGTTTATAACTATACTAGATGAAGATTGGATCAACCTGTCAAATTGCAGCTAGATTTGGAGAGGAAACACACACCTTATTAAACACTAACACAATTTAATAGCCAAGATTGTTTTCAATCCAGTTTGATGGATCTGCTTTAGTTGCTTACAATGTATTCAAATGAAAAGAATGACCACATTTGAATACAAGGGCAATTCAAAATTTAAACACAAACATAAGCAAACTTATAACAGTTACTTGTTCAGTTATAAAATTTCAGAATCATAAAGGATGAAATAAAAGTAAAATACAAAAACTATATATTACAATAAAACCCTGCTTAATGCTGCCTTGTTTAACGCTGATTCAACATAACACAGTCTGCTTGATGCCTAAAAAATGCTCAAAATTTACACTGATTCAAATTAACTCAGTATTTCATTGATTCATATATAATACAATTATTCCCAAACATGAACCAATGAGCAAAAGGTGGCAGTTTGTTGTAGCACTGTACTTCCCTTAAATCTATGTTTGTTTGGTGCAATTTTGGAAAAAATATAACATCATGGATGCCATAAGAAATAGCAATTTGGCTTGGCAAGAATTAACTGATAAATGCATGAACAGAGTGTGGAAGAAGTTATGGCTGAAGGTATCCAAGAATTCTCATCGAGAAGAGCCTATCATTAGGCTCATCTTGATGAGAATTCTTGGATACCTTCCTAGCTTGTCTACATCTCCTGTATTGTTAGGTTGACAAAATTGTCAACTTAATTGATACAGAAGATGTAGATGATCAGGATATTGGAGAGTTCTGCATGTTTCTGGTAAGAGCCTTACCAATGATGACTTCAAGAACTGGCAGAACAAGGAATCCATGTAGAACTGGAAAATAGCGATTCTGAAAATGAAGAACCCAAAAAATTTCTCTATAGATTTCCTTAACCTATTTGATGTTGAAATTTTTATTTGTTGCCTGTGATGCCATGTTGAATTTTTGTTGATGTTAAGCCTAAAATTTTTTTTTTAAATAATAATCGTGTGTACTGTATCGTAAAAAATTATTTTTTTGTGTTTCACAAACAAAATAAATATATTGAATAATATAGAAACAAAAAAAATTATATTTTAAAAGTTTGTTTTAATATAAAAATTGTGACACATAGCGACATCTAATATCAAAAACGTTCCAATGTAAACACGAAAATATTCAGGATCGCCCACGCAGGTCAATGAAGTCAACACGAATATTTTCGGGAACAACATAGGACAGGTTAATAAAAGTTTGGTAATGATAACCGAAATTGTTGATCAAATTGTAGCGAATGATCTAGATTTTGATAGGAGGAAAAGCAAAATGGAGCGTTTTGGATGTGATCTTCTGCTATCGACATTTGCTTAAGGAGAGAAAAAAGAGACAAATGAAACTTCACGACTTTATTGCAAAAAAACAAGATTTTCAGAAAAGTCAGTACCTTTGTCACAAAAAATGAACTAATTAATATATTATTATACATTTCTGTGTGCATATGTTTATATGTTATTTAACATATATTATTAAACAAATTAATATAAAAATAACTTCGAAAATAAAAAAAAATTTACTTTAATTTTAATTGTCACGTTCTCCTATCCCTATTTATTCTATGTTAAAATGATCTCATTTAACGCTGTTTCGCTTAGCTCTTTGTTGTCTAGGAACAAACTATATAAAATTAAAAATAAACAAACATGCAATTAATGTGGGTTGAACTTTTAACCACCTGGAAATCTTTGTATGAACTGTAACCTTGAAAGTTCAATCCACATTAGTTGCATGTTTGTTTATTTTTAATTTTATAGTTTGTAAATAATACATAGTTTGCATATTTTACTTTTACTTCATCTCTTATGATTCTGAAATTTTGTAGTTGAACAAGTAACCAATATAAGTTCATTTATGATTTTGTTTAAATTTTGAATTGCCCTTGTATTCAAATGCATTTGTTCTTTTTGTTTGAATATGTTGTAAGCAACTAACCATCAAAGTGGATCGAATTCGCTCTTGAGTTTGATAAGGATGCTGTTTTTTTTATTTGGTCTTCTAATGGTTTGTTATTTATTGGTGAGTTTGACAATGATTGTTGCTGGGTACTTTCACAGAGGAAAGCTTCTATATGATGAGTAGCCAAGAACACCAAGGTGAATGTACAGTATTTCCAAGTACAACATTACAAAACCAATCTATCTCTGAGAATTGCCTATATTGTAAGGAAATGGTGGTGTAAACTTGGTCAACATGGTGTTGACCAAATTTACACCACATAGATAAAGCTTCAGGTCATACTGCAAAATCATCTCTCTTTATATTTATGAAAAGGTTTCACCTTGATATATTTTTATGACAACTGTGAAGTCTTCTGATGTCAGCTTGATGGACTTTTGTGACTTCAGGATGCTGAAAACAGCAATTGGAAAATGCCATATCACAATACTGGACAGTCTTTGGAAAGTCTGTATAGATGAATGGAACAAACTATTCCTCTCATATGTTCAGGTTGGTCTCCTTTAGTGGAAAGTGAGGTACTTTGCTATAGTTCAAGAGCAGAACAGCCACATAACTGAGTATAACATCAAGAGTATAACTGTTGATGGCATTATGGATTTACATAAAATGAGAGGATTGTAAATTTGTTCACATGGAAAGGAATTGCTCTTCTATATACTTATTTAACAAATAAAATTTGATGCATGGTCAACCATCAATCAATCAAAATTTATTAATGATGACATTAACAATAAGTTAATAAAGAGTGTGATCATTTCTTACGTAAATACAGGTCTCACTTTGATGTTTCAAGCTAAAAATTACATTATTCAGAGACTCTTGAATTGATGGCTATTTGTTTTGCTAATGCATTATTTCTGCAGGGTTTGAGGAGAAGGATTAAGACCTAATGCCTGTCAGCTTAGAACTTCTTGTGCATTTACTATAGGGTTGAGTTCAGGGAAATGAACTGGCCAATTCATACAGCTGCTCTTATTTTCCATAAGATATTGCTCGACAATTCTGGCTCTGCTACAACTGCTACCTCTGATGTAAAGAGCTTTGTCTAATATTTTAAATGTAATGTTCTATTCTTTTTTATTTTGTTTGATCCTGATGATAGTTAAATTGACTTAACTAAAGTACTTGAGTAAAAATTTAACTTATTAAACAACTTTCCAAGATATAAATAACATCTGTTTATCATCCTGCCATCATTTTTCCAGTTCTGGTACTGTAAAGATAGGTATTTTACTACTTTAGAATAAAATTGCTACCAGTCTCACATGCAAATAGCTTGATGTATGGTTCTACAATCTCATCCCTTTATTTTTGAGCATTTGCAGAACTTGTTGGAAGTGCACAAAGATTTATGCAGTCATCCATGTCAACCCATATTATGAAACTATTCCCACTTTATGAATGGCAATTCCAATTGAAATTTCTGGCCAGCTTCTCTGAGGTCATCTTGCAACATGCTAATACACTTGCCAATTTTTGCACTAAGGTCTTTGATCTTGGTGTTCAAATGATCTAGATATTCATGTTATTCACAACAGTGATGTTGATTGGAAGCAGCATAATCATGATAATTCCAAACAAGCACAGGTTATTGACTCTTTTTGCACTATTGACCCTTTGATATTTGCAAAAGCTGGTTGATAGCTGATTTGTTAAGGTACACCCATGAACACTTTAACAAACCAGCTGTCAGATGAGATTAACAAATGCTTTTCAGATGAGATCATTAGCCTTCATTGCATTGTAGTCACTTTTGAAAGATAGAACAACAGTATATGAATGTGTTCTTTTGAAAGTTTCATATTGTCAGATGTTGCTGATATATATATTTCTAATGAAATATGTGAGGAAGCATATACCTACATTGAACATTCAACATTTTTTCCCAGTTGTTTCTAGAAGGAAAATTGAAATGTCTAAATTTTACCTTTACAACCTGATATAAACAGTTTTCTCTAGTCATATAGTCATATGTCCAGTTTCCAGTTATTATATCAGACACTAAATGAGTATTACAGAAATTTCCCAAATATATTTAGTATAATGAAGAAAGCAATGCATCTTTTAACAGTAAATAAGGTTGGAGAAATACTGTTTTTGACCCAGTTAACAGGCATGAACAGATGTAAGAGGAATGTTTATGAGGAGGCAATCCTCTTACATCTATTCAGACATGAATAAATGTCAGAGGATTGTCTATATATACTTTTTCTTTATATTTAGAATGATTAAGTAAACAACTTATAATTTTAAGTAGAAGAAATACTAAAATTTAAGAACATTTTTAGAATATACAACACTTTAATTCCTTTTAAATGTATTGAATAACTTGTGTAAAAAAAATCTTAAATAAAGTCTTAAGATAAATTAGAAATATACCTTTTTAGAGACTAGTGTAAATTTATTACCAATACATTTTTTGAAAATATCAAACAAATATTACTATGATACCATAGTAATATTTCTGTTTACTATACAGAAATATTAAACATTAGAAAATTTAATTTTTTTTCTAATCTATTGAGTGACTTAAACTTTAGAATCATTTCTGAATAGTTTCTAGAATTTATCTAGCATGTAAAATGGAGGAACAAAAATTAAGGCAAAAAATATGCTTGATGTTTACAAAAGAATTGAATTAGTTTTGTTTGAAAAATTAAATTTCAAAACATTTGAATATTTTTATTTTATGTTAAAGACAGTCAAATCTATATTAAATGATAAACAAATTAATTTGTTCATAATAGAATTATTGGCCTTAAGGCCAAAGTGGTAAAGGATTAGATTTTTACTTTGAGAGATCCAGGATCAAATTTGGCAGAGAATCCCAGGATTTTTTCTTGGATTGTCCAGATAGGTTTGGCACCATCTCTCACCGTCTGGATGTCCCATTGTGACCTGGCAAAAACCTATGATAGGTCTAGGAAAAAAATCCTTGGTTCCTTCAGGACAAAAAGAGGAAAAAATAATAAAATTTCATATTTTGATAAATTTAACAAGATTAGGTAGTTGATGCAGAAGCTTTCCAAAAAGTTAAATTATATTTAATGAACTGATAATCAAAAATTGTATAATAAGAAAACTAACTACATTAAAAAAGCTCAAATTATCAATGAAAGTTTTACACTAAATTCAACACCAATAACAATTGGATGTTAGCATAAAATATAAGAACTGATCATTACAATAATTTAGTAAATTGATATCAGTATTATCAAGAGAGAAATGTCACAGCAATATGTTCTTAAATTTATTAAGAATAAGTCCAATTTCTAATTGTAAAAGCTGATTATTTCAAACCTCTGAGCAATAAAACCATTATTAACAAGAAAATTATGATAATTGTTTTTATTTTTTTTAATGGATACATTGTTTTATGAAAACTATTTTATTTTTCCAAAATTTGAATTTACTACATAATCGTTAGTTGTTAAATATTTATAAGTAAACTTTTTAAAACTGAAAAATAAAAATAAATCTAAAAAGTGAGAAATGAAGTATTTCTAAATATCCAATTTATACTTATTTATTATTATTATTATAAAATTTAAAACTTTCATATATAGTTTAATTTATAATAAAATGTTTTGCATTTTATTATAAATTATGTATGTATGTACAGTACATATGAATAAATATTTTTATATATTTCTTATTTCATATTTACATCACAATTAATTTAAGTTGAAATTTAGAATTTTAATTTTTGTTAAGAATTTCTAAAATAAATTCTGACTACATTTTAATTATGCATAGTAACAATAACAGGATCTAACTAAAGATGTGCTTGATTTAAATAAACTGTTTATCTATATTTCATACATCTTTAATTTTGTAAATAAATATAAAATTTTCTGTCAGTTAAGTAGACTGATAGATAGTGACAAATAATGAAAAATTAAGGATTCTGTTACTATGACTTTAAAATAAAAATGCTAACTTCAAGAACAAAAATTTATGGTGCATTGCCTGATGAAGCTGTTTAAAAGAACTTTGTTAAAAGACAATTTAGAAACTTCTGTTTTAAATTAGCCACTGTGTTGTTGGTGCAGCAAAGTTTGGAATCAATGAGAACAACATTTAAAATTAATTTTACATTCTTTGTCAGAAAAGTTTCAGGAGAAAGCCCATAAAAAATAGAAAATTGCAATTACCAAGTAATGATCCTAGCTCCTGGCAAAGTAGTCCCCTCAGCTATCTATACACAAATTGTCAATGTTTCTGGAGGTATTGGAAACAAGAAGAGAAAGCTTCAAGTGTGATGCTTGTTAGCTTATTTGTTACAGTTCATTGGATGTCTGCGATATCTTGATGAAATGTCCCTTTTAGTTGCAACCCTTTGTCAGAAAAGTGTAATTTTTCTTGTTTCCACAAGTGAAAAAGGAACAGACATTTTGTCAAGATATCACAGATCTCCAATGGACAGTGACAAATGAGCTAACAAGCATCACACTTGAAGCTTTCTCTGCTTGCTTCCAAGACCTCCAAAAATATTGGCAATTGTGTATAGATAGCTGAGGGGACTACTTTGCCAGGAGTTAGGATCATTACTTGGTAATTGCAATTTTCTATTTTCTGCTATTTGTCCTGGAATTTTTCTGACAAAGGGTGTAGAAATGTGTGTCATTGGTTGCCTCTGACAATATAATATAATTTCTATAACATCAGCAAAATTTTGTGTCATTTTTTAGTAAATATTTTGATTTATATTGAAAAAAATAGCATTTACAAATAGCAAAGCAAAAATTGTTTAAAAGATTCTCAAGCAACTTAACTGATGCAGCTTTATTCTGCAATACATTCTGTATTCTATATTAAGCAATATTTTTACCTGTTCTAAGGCCATTTTCAATTTACAAAGAAATTACACAAAAACAAGAAAATATTTTCTTACTACATTAGCATAAAGTACTTATATGAACAATAACAGTCATTATTTGAAAGAAACAGAGATTGAACTTATTTAACTAGTGGACTAGTGTGATTTTAAGAAACATTAATTATTATTATTATTATAAAATAATGTGGGTATATTTGTTCATACACTGTACATTAAGTTACTATACTCTGTATCAAACTATTAAGTTTATGAAATTTATATTTACTATAATTATATTAACTTTATTAAACTGTTGTAAATTTCCTTATCTGCCAAAATGTATACTTTGGATGGTGAGCAATTTTTACATTTATTTGAAACTTCTCAGTAAAATGTTTACTTGGATTTTGATTATTTCTCTTTATTTGGTAACTGTTGCAACTATACTGTGCATTCAACTTTAATGAATTCACATGGGTTGATTGAACATATAATTATACTTTGATTGCAGTACATTTCACTTAATAAAAATACAAATATTGAAGTATTAAGTTTAGTGCCTTGTTTGTTGTTTTTTCATTATACTGTATATTATTTATGGTTGTCTTTTACTTTCTAATGCAGGTCAATTTTTTAATTTTTTTTCAATATTTCTGAATTTACATAAGCTAATATTTTTTTAAAGAAACATTTATGTTATTTTATATTCTGTAGATTTTTAGTATGCTCTTGTAGGTTTTACTTTTTATCTTTTGGTCAAAGAGTATCATTGTATTTGATGCTCTTGGTATTTCATTAAATACTAACAAAACAACCTTATAAATCCAAATTTTTTATCTCAAAGCCAATGTTGGTAACACAAGAAATAAGAGTACTTTTAACTTTAAAAAATTTTTTTTAATGAAATAAAGCAAAATTAAGATTCTTAATTTATAATAAATTGATAGAGAATATTTATATATACAGTAGAATTCACTTCTGTAATCACTTCAGGATTCATTTATAGTGATAATATTTAAGCAGAGTAAGTAAATAAAACTACAGTGAGCATAAATTCTAGTTTTATTCATTCTGACATTAAAAAATATGTTAAACAAGTAATAATTGTGACATTGTCACAATGCCAAGCTGCAATTTTTAATCATATTTTTAATTTATTTAATTTAAAATATATGCTCTTCACCTTAAATTAGTACTGTAGAGTCTTGCCCCTGTACATCTTACTTTTCCTTTAACAATAGAGTTTTGCCAGTCATCTGACACTTTTCAGAGAAAAGTTTTTGAATTGAAATAACATGACTTTTGGTTTGCAATGGAAGTTTGTATATAGTTAATTGGGGTCTCCTGCCCCTAAGGTTTTCATACCAGGTCTCGTCTTTTATCTATATAACTCCATTCTCAAGAATAAAGAAAGACAGATGGGCGACAGTGAAAATTTATAGGTCTACATTTTTTCAAATTGCAGCCCAACAATCAAGAAATTTAATGAAAATTTATTAGTTATAATTTTTATTGTTAATTAATGGTAATTCATATAATGTAAAATTGAAGTAAGAAATGCCAGAAACTCTACTGTTATTCATAGTAATGAACAAATAATGACTAAAGTGATAATGTTTAAAGCACTGGTTAAGACTGAATAATGATAACCAATAATAGAATGATTTTGCATTTTCAGTTACATGTTGATAAGCATGTGAAAAGACAGGTTATAAAGAATCTGGCTGTTCACTTGATATTTGAAATTATTAGGTTGATTGTATTTATTATATGTACCAGTGATTGAAAATTGTATGAACACTCCTATAGCAGTGTTCATGCAATTTTGCACATTCTCAATGATATCAACAATGTTGATAAGTTCTTTAGTTATATCACTCATAGAGAAGTCTGTACACCTCTCTACTTCAAGGTTGATTTTCAGCCTTCAGAGAATGCCTTGAACTGTCAAAATGTTATAGATTGTAGAATAGTTTCTTTGCTTTATGCCTGTTTCAGTACATCATAAACTTCCACATCTATTTATAAAGCAGAAGCAAAATTTCAGCACTGCAGATACTCCATTTTGTTGTAGACTGACAGTAGATGACATTTTCTCTGCATGCTATAGTGACCAACAAAACATCATATTTTCATGCAAATTTTGGACGTATGCATGATAGCTATTCTTTACAGTGATATACAGTAGCAATATCTTTCGTATAACATTTATTCAATGTTGTTTTAAATGATATGTTACCAGAATTAAAGGTTAAATCATATGTTGGATATACAGTAGATCAGGAATTTGTTAACGATACATTATCAACTGGAAAAATCAGTCTCAATATGTTTCAACTCATTTTTGTAATTTAAGAAGGAAAAAAAAAGACTAGCAGAAAAATTGTTTTTAATTGTTTTACATTTGAAAAATATTTCAAATTGTTTTAACAACATTTTTCAAAAGAGAAATATTTTGAAATAGTCTCTTTGTAAAATTATGTATTTTTTAACTTTTAACAGATAAAATAATTTAGGAAAAGAAGTTGTTCATGAAACTTGAAACTATAAGGTAGTAGTATGGTGTATATATATATATTTCATATATTTTTAATAAATAGTTAAGTAGTAGATGAACTTCAGTTTGACTTTGCAGTTTTCCATTATATTCTATTATTAGATATATAGAGTGGTTCATTTTATCCTTAGGATTTTATTCTTCCAATTTGTGAAAATGGAGTCAGCTTTATTTAATTAAATGTGATTCCTTATTTTTTATTGCATGTTATGATTCTGCATAAAAAGACAGACAAGCTTTTATTTGGACAAATTTTTTTCAGAAAGGTGCACTTATCAGAAGTTAGCAGCATTTGAACTTTTACACAGCCACCATAAACATGCACTGTATGTATGCATGTCTATGGATATCTGTGAAGTTCGGGGGGAGAAAAGGAAGAAAACTCATTAGAAAACTATTATTATTTAGTGGAATTATTTTTCTTCTTCAAATAATGAATTGATACAAAAATATGTGCTACAGTGTGTTAAAGCAATCAAGTTTGTGATATCTTGGTTGATTTTTCAAAATTTATCCTCATGTTCAAAAGTTGCCTTAAATTTCTCAAGACATTTTTTATGTTAATTGAACTTTTAGCATATGCTTAATTATCATGAGTCCCCTTGCCTCTCACATTTTTCTCCTGTTAGAACATTGTTCAAAAACATCTTTATTTCTTTGAATGCATATGTCAATTTCTCTGTTGGAAATGTCTTACGTCATTAGTAAAATGTTCTCATGTAATGGTTGTACAAGCTATTTGAATTTTCCTGATCATTTCTTCTCTACTTGTTTCCTGTGCATAGACAGTTCCTGATTCTTGGTTTCTGTTCATAGACAGCATTATTTAAATATTCCCACAAATAAAAATCAGGTAAAGTGACTATATAGGCCTGGTAACTTTTTAATGAACCTCACAAATATCCACAGACACATTTGCATATCGTCATGGCCATGCAAAAGTTCAAATGCTCACAGCTTCTGATAAATGCATCTTTTGGAAAAACTGTTTCATATAAAAGTTTCTTTTCTGTAAGATTGTAAATAATATAGAATAAAAAATATGTATGATAAATAGGTAGAAGAAAAAATGGGGTCCATTTAATAAAATCTTGTAGCCCCTTTGAAGTTTTCATTTAACAAATTTTTTATAGAATGCATATTTTTTAAGTTATTCGAATGGATTGATTAAAATGACCCACTCTCTATTCTGCAATGATTATGAAATTTTTGACACCTTTGCTATTCCATTGGCAATAATTGCTTGGACATTGAATTAATAATATATTGACTGTTGTTTTTACAGCTGTGCAAGTATGTTTATGTACTATATCAGTTTATTATATTTAAAATACATTATACAGCTTAATGATTGGTATCTTTGTTAACATTCAAATTGAAACATATTTATTGAAATTTTGGATTGATGCTACTATTTTCTTTTGTGAAATTGTTTATTTTCTTATTTTTCATATTTATTCTTTCTCTGATTTCTTTTTTAGATGATTCTTTTTGATTTTGAATTGCATAATGCATTTTATATTATATTTCTCTAAAATACAATATATTACAAAATATGTTTGAAAACTGGTACTGTTGAAAATTATCTAAAGAACAATTAAATAAAAAACTATCTAAAGAAATATAAGAATTTTGAAAAGTATATGTGTTTATTATTGTTAGCAGTATAAGTCTTTCAATATTCTCTTTAAATTTTGTTTATAGTATAAATTTTATTATATAACTCAATTTATAAAAAAATTTAAATTGTTTTCTGTCTCTTATATCAGTTTACTTTATACATGAAAATAAATATATCATTCTTACAGCAGTATATTTAAAATATAGTGAAATTATTGTTACTACTGCAGTATAGTTGACTAAACTATTTTCAGAATTCATGGAAGCATTTTTTCATTTTTTTATTAGGGTTTTAAGGCTCAGGCATTAGCTGTTAGCACTGATCCTGAACATCGTTTTGAATTGGCATTACAGCTTGGTGATTTGAAGATTGCTTATCAGTTAGCTCAAGAAGCTCTGGTAATTATTAAATAAAATATGAATTATAAAATTAAATGTTTTGTTATATAATAAAATTTAATGAAATTTTTTAGAGTGAACAAAAATGGAAACAATTAGCAGAGTTGGCAATGTCTCGATGCGAGTTCCATTTAGCGCAGGAATGTCTTCATCATGCACAAGATTTTGGGGGTCTTCTTCTTCTAGCAACATCATCTGGCAGTGCTTCAACAGTTGCTAAATTAGCAGAAAGTGCAGAGAAAATGGGGAAAAATAATGTTGCTTTTCTATCTTATTTTCTTCTGGGCGAGTAAGTTTAAGGAATAATATTAAAATACAAAACATGTTTGATATAACATTTTTTAGTAATTTTAAATAAATAGAAATGATAAATTAATTATATTTTTATCAGAAAAGAAAAGGCTTTAGAAGTTTTAATTCAGACTGGGCGTCTTCCAGAAGCCGCTTTCTTTGCTCGTGCTTACCTTCCGAGTCAAGTTTCAAAGTAAAATATATTAATTTCTTGATTAAGATTATATAAAATATTATTTATTGTGAAATAGTTTAATAAATATTTTATTTATTTTTGAATATTTGATTTTTGTTTTTTAAGTATTGTAAAGTTATGGAAAGAAAGTTTGAAAAAAGTAAATGAAAAAGCATCTCAGGCTCTTGCTGATCCTGAAGAATACAAAAATTTATTTCCTGGTCTTCAAGATGCAATAATTGCTGAAGAGTTCTTAAAACAGCAAAATCAATTTCATCCTGCTTCTGATTATTTGAAAATTCTTGTAAGTGTAATATATCTAAATCTTAATTTGGTAATGTATCTAAAATTTTATTATTCTGCATAAAAAGAAATATGCATTTACTATTCTAGCATATGATGAAAACTCTTAATCATCATTATTCTTCCATATGTCTGAATTTCAAAATTTTTACATGAAATTTTAATTAAAATGCAATATAAAATATATGATAAATTTAGTCATATATGTGCAAGTGCTGAATTTATTTTAAAGCTAATAATATGAATTATAATTTAGTACTTATGAAGGTGAGTCAAAAAGTAAGTTGCAATTCTCAAGTACTTTCTATTGATAAACAATATTTAGATTAAATTTGGTAGCAACATTGGTAATACTTCAGGCTACAAGATGTATCAGATTTGTCAATGTGGCTGCAGTGATTAATCCGTTTTCAGCCGTGAAAGATGTCACATCATTTGGATATAGCTTCCAAATTGGAAGTTGTGTATAAACTCTTTTCTTATGGGGAAAAAAGAGTAACCACTGAAATTCACTGACAGTTGAGGGGAGTGTATGATGAGAAATCTTTTGCACGACAATTCCACACCTCATTCAGCAGGCATCATGCAGGCCCTACTGGAAGAATTCAAATTGACTGTATGAGAACATCCTACTTACAGTCCAGACCTTGCACCTTGTGAGTTTCATGAGTTCAGCAGTCTCATAAAAAAGGATCTTTTGAATCACTGATACAAATCTGATGAAGACATATCACAAATGCAATGTGAGAATGGTTATTGTATGTTGGACAGGAATACTTCCAAGGAGAGGATAAGAAAACTCTGACACACTATAATAAATGTTTAAATAAACTTTGTGATTATATCAAAAAGTTTGTTTATTTTTTAAAATAAATAAACTTTTTGATATAATCATTAAAAAAAAGTAGCACTTGGATTATACATTCACACAAATAAAACTTTTTGATCCTTATGTTTCATACTTTTATTTTTGGTATGAGTGCAACTTACACTTCTTGACTCACTCTCATATGAAGAGATTGCTAATTATGACTATGAAGTATTTTTTTTAAACTAGATTAGTTTTTAAAGTTTATAATTGGGCCTCCAGTTGGTAAACTTATTTTGTTAATATTTATATAATTTATCAATATGATAACAAAATAACATGGTAAAACAAGAGAAGAGAATAAAATATGAATATTCTTTTATAGTTTCAGAAATTAAATAATACATTAGAATTTTTACAAAGGATTACAGATTTAATAGCATTAAAACATTTTCTAAATTTGATTCAACTTAATTTAGTTAAAAATCTATTTGTATTTTGTTTATACTCTAAAAATATTTTTGTAACAATTTCAAGCTAATTCTTTAAATATTTAATCATTAAAATATATATGTATTATTATTCATATTGGAAAAGATTTCTGAAATATTTGTAAAAACACAGCTTAGAAGTTTGTTGTTTTATATTGTATTTGTTCTATTATATTGAAATTGGTTTATAGTTTAGTTTTTCTTACAAAGGTAAGGCATTTTGAATAGTTTTAAACATAATATTGAAAAAATAAATATAATAAAATAAAATTTCATTATTCACTTTGATATAAATATTAATTTACTTTAAATATAAATATACTAAGCTTATTTAATAATGTCAATTATAATTGAATTATTTATTATATACAAAATTAATTAGATTACTATAATGTTTGTAAATTATTAATGAAACTTAAAAGTATGATATTTAATGATTCATTTATTATGAATCATAAAAACAAATTCTTTATGTTGAAATTTTTCTATAAAATTTCTTAGATTTTCTAAAATAAAAATTTAAACAGATGCTGCTGTTTTATCTTTTACATAATTATATTGTTTCAGAATTGATTAAATATCAGGCTCTAATTTCTTTGAGAATATAATATAATTATATATATATACAGTCGACCCCCCTATAAGATCATTGATTTTTTTGTTTTATCTGAATTACATGTTGTACGAGTCACTTAGATTTTACAAATATGTGAGCCGTTCACAGCCCGGCACACGTATTTGTAAAATCTAAGTGACTCGTACAACATGTAATTCAGATAAAACGGAAAAATCAATGATCTTATAGGGGGGTCGACTGTATATATATATAATATGATCATTTAATATAATATTTAGTGAGCTTTAATGTTTACAAATAGTAATTTACAATATATATTCAATAGAAAATATTTATCACACTTTAAAATACAATATATTTATAATTTTAACTATTAAGTGTAATTTTATTAAATTATAGATACAAATGAATTTATATTTGTACTGTACGTATTTTACCCTGTGTTTAGATGTTTTATTTAAACCAGATTATAATATACAAATAGATGTATGTTGAGATGAAATTTAAAATTCTATCAGTTAATAGTTTAACACTTTCTTTACTGGGGTAAGCTCTTATGAATGTTTGTGCATACTGGGTTTTTTCATTATTTTCAAAAAATTATAGAAAAAAACAATGGTATTTGTCTTGATATTTTGGGATTTATTTCTTTATACTTTTCTTAACATGAAACAATTAACAGAATAATAATTAAAAGAAAAAAATGTTTAAAAAAATTAGAATAAAACATCAATTTTTTAAAAATCAGGGCTGCGTAGTCAGTAAATACTTGACTCCAACTCCTGGTAATTTTAGTAGGCTGACTCTGACTCCGGCAAAATTAAAAATTAAGTCATTTTATAGGGGACAGAGGCACTCATAGGGGGGTACCCTACTCTGAACTCTGAAAAGAGCCCTGGGCATTTACCCACATACTTTTATAGTTAGTATTTTTAATATTTAACTTACTTTAATATTTATTTGTACAAAAAAATTAATTTTTAATATTTAATAAAAGAAGAAAGGGGAATGATAAAATTCAACATCTACATATCTTTATTCTACAACATTTGCACTTCAATTTTACCCTTCCAGAAATGTTGGTCCACCTAAAAAGTGTGCAAACTAGCTACTTCAGCTCCTTGTTCAGAAAAGAAAAATATATACTCTGATCAATTAGTCTCACTCACTCAGAAAAATAGAGTATTTATTTAGAGCAGGGATAATAAAGAATGATTCAAAAATATTCAAATTCAATTAAGTCAGAACAATTTAACTACTAAACACAAATACTACAAAGAAAGCTATATATTTAATAAATTAAATTATTGCATTTTGTATTTAAAATAAATGTATTATAACAAAATACAAAAACATTTTAAGAAATTATTAAATATAAAATAAATTTTCTTTCATTTAAATAAAAAACTAAATTAAATTTGAAATTCCAGAGTCAGAGTCAACACATTTTCTTAACTCCAACTCCTCTGGCCAGAAATTCCTCCCAACTCTGACTCCACAGCCCTGTTTTAAATTTAAAAATGTCTAATACAGAATTTTAAGCTCAGTCAAATTAAATACTACACTTCTATGTGTAGTATTTAATTTGACTGAGCTTAAAATTGGATGCCTTTTCTTCAGCTTCAGTTTTATATCTATGTATTTCTGACATGGGATTAAATATAATACTTCATCGACTGATAACTTTTTGTACTCAGCCATTTTACAAAACATCAAAATATTAAAGAAAGAAATATTAAAGCAAGTCACTTAGCAGCAGAAATGATAATTTTTTCTTTAAACATACTTCCAATATTAATTATAAACAAGTCTAAATCATCCAGCCCCAAACATAAAACTGTGAACAAGTGAGACTTGGCCTTTGTCTGCTGGAATAAAACTGGCTTGACAATTAAGAGTCATCCACAGACTGAAAAATATTAATCATAAATGTAATTATTCAATAAAACTGATACTTCAAAGATTTTAAAGAAAGCTTTGTTTTGAAAAAATTTTATTTGGAATATAACAACTCAATAGAAAGACATATTTTGTCCTAATTCAGTTAAAATAAGTAATGGAAAGTGCCATTTTGGGAATTATTTCAATTAAATTTGACCTAGCCCACCTAGTCTAAATAATCCATATTTAGACTAGGTGTTCATTCTCTAGAAATGAACTAGATTAACTGAAAAAAAACAACTTTGTTATTATATTCTATCTGTATAAATAACCTAAATTATTAATTATTATATATTTATACTGATTTGGTATTTAGAAGAATATTACCTCTAACAATAAATTAGTCAGTTTTATTAAGATATTCCAGATATATAATTTAACATGTTTTAAATTTAGGCAAATCATGAAAGAAATCCCATAAATGAAGCTAAAAGTGCTAAATTTTCAGAAGACTATAAAGTGGAAAATGAATATGATCAAGTATTTAATTTTAAATCGTTTTATAATATAATTGTTAATTTAAAAGTACTAAAATTATTTATTTTGCTGAAGGATAAAAGCAGTGTGTTAACATCAGATTTACCCACTTTGCAACAACAAACTGATAAAACAGATGATGCCAAACAAATATTTGGAGCAGAAGGAAGGTCTCATCCAGGACAGTTTGATTTATCTCAAATAGATGCAGAACTAGAAATAGATATCAACAATTTGGTTTTAGACGACAATATTGATACATCGGTATGAATTTTTCATTCATTTTTAATTCAGAATAACTCATGCCAAATAATAAATATTTTTGTTTATAATTTTAGGATTTTAATTTAGACGAGGATTTGTTGAGTGAAGATTAATGGAAAAATGGAATATTTCATAATTGGTTATATTAAAATAAAAGAAGTTATTCTATATATAGAAAGATTCTGGTGATATGATCAATTTAATGTCACATTTCACTTCAGAACATATTTCAGAACATTTATTGAAATGTTGACTTTATATCAAGAACCAAATCTACAATACAAAGTATATTTTCGTCTTTTGAGCATTTTACATGATTCTGAATAAAACTCCTGTCAGCACAAAATGAAGTATGTATATTTTGTCTTGTAAATTTGAAGATGAAATGCCTGATACATGTTGGAAAAAATACTGCTGAATTGTATGTCATTGTTTATTTCTAATTAAATTAAAAATATAATTAATCAATGTGTTTGAGTGATATTTTTTCATAATAAAGGTGAAATTTGTTGTTATAATTTCATCAAAGTTTTAGTACATAAAGGTACTTATTACATATTATTATTGTTATTTTTTTTGTTAGTGTAACAGTTTCAAATTGTTAATTATTGTTATTTTTAATAAAATATTTAGACAAGCAAAGGAAAATGAAAATATGTTTTTTTTTTTTCATATTCTAGTTGTAAGTTAGTATTACCCATACTTTTTTTAATTGTGTTTAATTTCTGTTTAAAATTTACTATATCCTGTTTGATTCCTGACAATTTTCCAAGTGTCATTGTTTACTGTTTAAGTTCTTTCTCACGACTAACTAAGGAGAGGAAGACAGCATTACACCCCATTTTGTATATGTTTGTCACATCCGTTAATAATATTGACATTCTAGATGCTGTTGACATTAAGTAAATGTAAATAAGAAATGACAATAAAATTTATCTCAGACAACCATATATGTTACTAAACGATTCAATAACGGATATTACTTGAAACAACCTTATGTGTAGCAATTCATGTAGAAGACCACATCCATAGTCCTAATGAAGTTCTGTTTATTCTAAATGAAGATACAAAAATTTTAATAATGTGACATTAGAAATGACAACTGGACAAAACAATATTAAATTATGTTGACCCAGCAGGTGCAGTACACCTCATATTTCTCTAACCTTGTCTATGAGAATGATTGGTCGCTCATGTTTGTTTATACAGATGTAGATCAAAGTGTAAATGCTCCACGTCATTTGTACCCAACCCTTCCTGAGAAAATGAACCTGGTACAAAATTAAACGACTTGGACTGATCCCTTTAATTAATAAATGCCAAATATCAAATTCCCTTCTCGTTACGATTGCAAAACGCATTCTTGACAAAAATATTACTCAGTTTATATTGAATTATTAAGTTTTCAAGGGTCACATGTTTTATGATCACTAGGAAACAATAAAATTGTCTATTATTTATAATATAAAGTCTGAACTACTTTAGTTAGGCCTTAAACTCATATATCATGATGAAAGTTTCCAATTTAATATTCAGAAATAGATAATTAAAAGTAAAATATATAAACATATTAAATAATTTGCGATGTTTTTATTGTTGGAATTATCAGTAAACGTAAGCACTGCAGTTATTTATTGATGTTTCCATGTAAGATTAGATTTAGTGAAAGTAAATAGAAACAGCTTTCTGGGAGTTGAGTGAAAACGTGGTTGACAGTTCAAATCCTCAGCTAAAGCAGGCGAGAAATTACCTAACAGGCGCTTGTCAGTTCAATTGATGCGCCGCCTTGTAACAGGATATTCGCAACTAACAGCTGGCCCCTTGGACTAAAACGCTTCCAGCATCTTTAATATCTACTCACCGACGATAATTTTCCATTTTTGACATCAACTATGCGCTTGTTTGTTTATCTTGCCAACATTTAAAGGTGCTGCTTAAGTGACAACTCAGTTTACGCTTTTCTCTATCACATTATAAATTTTCTGTTATTAAAAGTTTTATTTTCTTTCGTAATATCCTAACGGAATCTTTTAATCCCGAATAACGAAATTAGAATAAATTTATAATTCTTTAGTGATTAAGCTTTCCAAGATAGCTTAATCACTAAACATTTTGACTCATAAGGAATCAATATTTTTAATGGTTAATTTATCAAAATGACATTGCTAATATTTAATGTAGACTTTTATATAATTTTGCAGTAGGTTACATTAATAAAATATGCTAAATAAATATTTTTATTGATATAAAAAAAAAATTAAAACTATAGGTTGTTGAATCTAAAAAGATTGTTGTTCAATTGTAGAGAATGTTAAGATCTAGTTTAAAAAATAATAAATAAAAGATAATTTGTTATATTTTTCTGAATATGTTTTCAAAATTGGTATCAGTTTACTTAATAACATCGTAATAAAAACAGTACGAGTTTCGAATTACCACAATTTATGTAAATGACTTTTCTTCCTCAAAATAATTTTTTGAATGAAAGATATAAACTTCTACTTAAAAACTCTCTCCGAGACATTTTAATGATAAACAAAATGGCTATTTATTCGGGTGTTTAAAAAGAAGTTTACAATTTGCAAAACAAAAAAAAGTTTTACATATTTTTATTTTTAAATTGACAGAGCAAATTTATAAACATTGAATAAACAAAATTGAGAATCTTAATATTTGTTATGAAAGAATAATGGTTATTTTTTTTGCATAATGAAAATCATTACAAATGCATTGATTTGTAGTAATAATGATAAAATAATTGAAAAATGTAAATAGAAATTTATAAAATTTCATCATTATTTTTTGCTAGAAATGATTAAAAATTATGAATCTGTATACCTTACTATACCGTTTATAAAAAATTTTTTTATACATTTAAGACTTTGGTCGAAAATTCACTGTATATTATATAAAGTTTTATAAATTTATGTTTAAAATATTTTTTTTTCTTGATATAATTTTCTAAATAAACAAGAAATTATAAAAAGATGCGGTGTGTAAGGTATCCATTGTCAAAGTTTGTTTCCTTTAGTTTTTGAGGTATAATGGCGATTAAACAGAAATATTTCAAAATAATTTTCTGAATATCACATTTATCATTATCAAAAATTCGTTACAGCACCTTAGCGATTCTAAGTTGGACCACGTATTTTTAATATATGGAATTGTACGCGAAAGAAGGAACCAAACCGGTCAAGCGAAGAAAATTCTGTTTCCTTCCACTTGTTCCTCCTTAATAAAAGCATCGTCAGTTTTATGATAAAAGAAACTTTTCTTTACGCCGTCGTCTAGAACAACTTGTTTCTCTGGCCACGGGTAATAATGGACTGTGTGCATACCATCTGCGGGAGCTTGACGTCTACAGGGAGGAAAACTTGCAGGAAATGAGCCCGCTGTAGCACCACTACCGATGCTGTGTGGGGTATAACCACTCATGGTGCCTAACTGTAGAGACTGCAGTCCTGTATCATACTGCGGTTGAACGTGACCGTACGGCGAATGCAGGGTGGCCTGTCCAGTTGTCATTCTCTGGCAGGAATTGTATCCTGGAGACTGAACGTGGGATAGAGACCAGTTAGGAGAAACGGTGGCACCCGTATAATTGGTAGCTAAATATGTGTTATGACTTAAAGATAATGGATTATACGAATCTGGAAAAAGTTGTTTAGTTATAGACGGTGGCGGTTGATAAGGTTTCTTTCTAATCCTTCGTTTCTTTCTATAATTATTATTCTCGTACATATCTTCGGCTTCTGGATCTATTACCCAATAATTACCTTTACGATCCGTACCTTCTTCACGGGATACTTTCTTGAAAGCTTGATTTAGACTAAGATTATGTCTGATGCTATTCTGCCAACCTTTCTCGTTGTCTTCCATTTTTTTGCGAAAGTATGGAAATTCTTTCATAAAGAATTTATATATTTCATTTAAAGTGAGTTTCTTCTCTGGAGAGCTTCTGATAGCCATGGTGATCAAGGCTCCGTAGGTAAAAGGTGGTTTGGAATTTGGATCTTGGCTTCCTTGTTCGACATTCTTCTGAGAAGACATGACTTGTGCCGATGAGGGACTCGAACTGTTTAGTCTCTTCGCTTCTTCGTAGTTATTCTTGTAAACTGAAAAATTTTAAATTGCTACAATTCTAAACATTACCTATAAACCATTCATTAAGCTGATAATATTTTTCAGTACAAAAAAATCATTGATTAAAGTGAATATAATTTTTAATAACATTTCCACCGTCTAGAAATTATCAATAACAATCAATTGTTAGAATAAATCTACATATTTTCACTATATAAAGTATTATTAAGAATATAGTTTTTAACAGAATTTTTAAATTAAAAAAAGTGCTAGCTGTATATAAATCAAAACTAAAATGATTTTTTAAAGAAAATTTTATAATAAATAGTGCGAAAATTGTTATTTTCAAATCTTCATTATACTTGAAACTTGTAATAATATTTCACAGACTCAAAAGAATATTTTACTTAGGTCTAACTCTTTAATTAATCAATTTATATATTGCATTACTAGAGGTTAAAATATTTAATGTTTAATTTAAACTAAAATATTCGTACTTTACATTTCTTAAATAAAATATTCACTCATCATACAGCTAAATGGTATAATATTTGACCATATTTTAATTTTAAGAAGAAAGAATTTTGTATGTGGGCTATGTAAGACAGATACTTTATAATAAATACTTTTGATTAGACATAGAAAATTCTGTTTGCTTCGCACTGTTCTTTTATAAAACAATCTTCAATTTTATGATAAAACAAACTTTTCTTCAAATCATCATCCAGAGAAATTTGTTTTTCATGCCAAGGATAATAATGCACTTGATGTATTCCTTCTGTGGAAGGAGGATTTCGATAAGAAGCGAAATGTCCATGAAAGGATCCAATGGTGGTTCCGTTATTAAAACTATGGGAAGCGTACCCGTTCATGGCACTTAACTGCAACGATTGTGTTCCTGCATCGCATTGCGGCTGAGTGTGTCCGTAAGGAGAATATAAAGCGGCCTGTCCTGCTGTTATTCTCTGACAAGAAGCATATCCAATCGATTGAACATGAGATAGGGACCAATTGGGTGAAACTGCCGAATTACTATAATTTGAAGCGAAACAAGTGCCATGGTTTAGAGATATTGGGTTATAAGCATCTGGAAAATATGTAGTTAGAGTCGCTTGTGAGAGATTCGGTTTTCGTCTTATCCGACGTCTTAAATAATTATTATCTTCGTACATATCTTCAGCCTCGGGATCGATTATCCAAAACCCTCCCTTCTTACTTCCCTTGCCGTTAGGAGGTATCCTTTTGAAACATTGATACAAACTGAGATTATGCCTGATACTGTTCTTCCAAGAATTTTTATTTCTATTGTTTCGAAAAAATGCAAATTCTTTGGTAAAATATTGATATATTTCGTTCAGAGTGAGTTTTTTCTCTGGAGAACTTTTGATAGCCATGGTGATCAGAGCCGCATACGAATAGGGTGGTTTGGTATTTGGATCTTGATCTCCTAATTCGATATTCTTCTCGGGAGATAATGTATCTCGATCCGACGAGGAATTTGGACTGTTTAACCTCTTCGCTTCTTCATAGACCTTGTAAACTGAAAAATTTAAATTGCTACAAATCCAAACATTATAAACTATTCATTAAGCTGATAATTCAAAGAAATACATCACACATATCAATTTTAATAACAAATATCCTGAAGTAGCTTTACGCTACTTGTTAAGTATTAATAATGATTATTAATAACAACATAAGAACCAAGTTTTTCATTTTGCACGTTTCATTTCTGTTAAACAAATTAAATTAATCATATAATTCAATTAAAATTATTAAACAAAATATTAAATAAGAGCAAACGAATTTATTTTTCTACATTAAAGTGCATTGTTTAGAAATGTTCATAATGATTTTCATTTTTCAGTTAATAAACTTAGTTATTTTTTAATGTATAAACTAAATTTGAGATTTTAGTTTAATTATTATTAAAATATATTCTTTATATTATAATAAGTGAAAAGGAAACTATAATTATATTTCCACAAGTTAAACTAAATTTGCTCACGAATTTTTGAATTAAATTAATTTTTGTTAAAATTTCTAACCCCAAAGTAGTTGATATTTTAATAGTAGAAGAGTTTAATAAACACAAAAATTCTAAATTAGAGGTATATTTTATTATAACGATATTTAATAAAGAAAATTAACAATGGAGGCTTATTAATTGCGGTTACGCCTAATGTTGACCTATATTACAGACATTATTATTAATATACTAAGATATCATTAACGTTATTATTTCTAAGATATTCTTTACGTATAGAAGATAAAATAGAAAATTCGATAGAATATTCTGGCTAGCACATAGAATAATGTATACTGTTATCCAGATATATACACCTATCGAACATCATACATACAAATACACGGAGCCTTTGCGACAATTAGAAAAGCATTACAATTTATATTTAAGCATAAAATAGCCTATTTCCGTCCATTTGTTCTTCTTTTATTAAAGCATTTTCGGTTTTATGATATAAGAAACTTTTCTTCATTCCTTCGTCCAGAACGATTTGTTTTTCAGGCCACGGATAGTAATGAACCGTGTGCATTCCGTCAGCAGGAGGCTGACTTCTACACGAAGGAAAGTTTCCTGGGAAGGATCCTATTGTAGCACTACTAGTAAAACCGTGAGAAGTATATCCGCCCATAGTACCCAACTGCAGAGACTGCAAGCCAGCATCGTATTGCGGCTGGACATGACCGTAAGGAGAGTGTAATGCTGCCTGTCCCGTCGTCACTCTCTGGCACGAATTGTATCCTGAAGTTTGAACGTGTGATAACGACCAATTCGGCGAAACGGCCGCACTGTTATAATTAGAAGTTAAATAAGTGTTGTGGCCTAAAGGAAAGGCACCGTGAGCATCTGGAAAGTGTTCTTTAGTAAGAGTAGATGAAGGAGGATATGTTTTTTTCCTTATCCGTCGTCTCCTTTTATAATTATTATTTTCAAACATTTCTCCGACTGCTGGATCTATCGTCCAATAATTACCCTTTCTGTCACCACTTCCTTCCTTTCGAGGTACCTTTTTGAAACACTTATTCAGACTCAGATTATGTCTGATACTGTTCTTCCATGCTTTTTCTTTATCTAGAGGCTTATCCCTGTAGTAAGGAAATTCCTTTTTTATATATTCGTATATATCGTTTAAGAAAAGTTTATTATCTGGAGAACTTCTGATGGCCATAGTGATCATGGCAACATACGAATATGGTGGTTTGACATCCGTAACGTGGTCTAATGATTCGTTACTTTTCTGTGGAGTCGACATGACTTGTTCTGATGAGGAACTTGCAATATTTAGTCTTTTCTTTTCTTCATAGTTGTTCTTGTAAACTGTAAAAAGTTAAATTGCTGCAATTCTAAACATTATCAAGATACAATTTCATTAAGCTAATTAAAATTTCATAATAAATACTTAGATCACGTATATCAACCTTAATTTGGATTGACTGTAATAATTGTAATAAAAATCTTCAATAATATCATAAGTAAAATTTTCCATCATTAATCTATTGAACCTAATTAAGATCATTTAAATTTGAGTTTAAATCGTGATTTATGGCATAAACCATAGAACAAATTTGCGAAATAGGTATTTAAATCTGTCGTTTAATCGATTCCAGCTGACAAAACTCTTTTGGTTTATTTATTCAGACAAAAATTCGCCTCGTTAAAGCGATTTTCAATTCGTCTAAGACCGATGAACACAGATTGTTAATTATTTTCAATATATATATATATATGTTCTTTCGGATCTTCAGAGATGTATCTTTTCTCGGTAAAGTCGATGTAACTTATTGGATAAACTGTTTGTTTATCCTTCAGAGAACATTACAACTGCTTATTTGAACGTGGGAAATATATAAATATTCTTGTACAAAGTTGAAAGCGCTAAATTAGTCGTTAGAAAAGTAGAAAAATAATGATTTTTGTTGAATTTCTCTTGGACTTTGCTGTTAAAATCGTTTATTTCTTTAGAGTTAAATCTTTCCTTTAAAAATGAACTAATTCCTAAAAATAAGAGTTGTCATTTAGAAAACATGATTTTTCGAATGGAATGTATAACATAATGAAGTTACATTTTATATAATATATGGGAAAAAATTGCTATAATGAATGTTTCTGATCTTCCGCATCTTTCGGAATTTAATTGAAAAATGTGACCACTTAAAAAGAGCTCAATATTTTTAACTCACCTCGAACGAAACAATTTAAAATGACGTAAATTAATAGTAACTAGATTTAACTAGCTGCCAGTCATACGTGTGCTTGCATAAAACATAAAATTTGTTTTAAATCAAAAGAAAATTGATACCGGATATGACATTTCGGTAGGTACATAGTTCATAACATTATACCTATAGCCAGGTGTTTATGAAGAGAAAGATTCGAAGGACGATGATACCTGAGAAACTCTGACGTTTGTTAACAGTTAGTTGATGTAAACAATGTTTATAGAGCATACAATGTGACAAATGTTTGTGCAATATCCTTTACAGTTTTCTGATATTCCTAAAAACAATTTTTCTGTAGCAAACCGCACTTTCTAAGCTTCTCTAATTTTATTCATATTTGCTAATAACATTACATTTTGTTATTGTTTTCATTAAAAATATAAATTTTATTATCGGGAAAATTAAATATCAATTAATTTAAACTTAATTTGAGAAGAGGACCAGAGGATTTCCCCAATTTTTCGAAGGAATTTTTAAGGATGAAAACGGAGTAGAGCGTCAATACAAATATTCCTGCTTAAAAATATAGGAATATTCTTAAATGAATATTTTAACAGTTAAATTAATTAAAATTAATGAAAAAACTTTTAAAAAGTTGATATTTTTGACATCATCTAATGATTCACAATGTTTCAAATTAAGTAAATGGGACAAAAGTTGAATATCATTTTTTCTTTGTTTCTATTAAGAATGGCGTAATTTGTTCTCGAATATTTTAATCATTTTCATAAACAAACTACACCAATGACTAATACATTTAAAAATTCAAATATAATAAACAAAAAAAAAAAAGGCTTACAAAATAATCTTGATACTATTTTACAACCTGAATCTGTATCTTTTTTTAAATTCTTTCTAATATTATAATTTTGGATAGATTTATAAGCCTTTAAGAATGATTTACGAATTTACATCTGGCTCTTTTAACCATTTAATTTACGAGTTTCGACAACCTTGGAACAGTTCGCTAAATTGGCTAAAGACAGAGCCATTGTTACCGGAAACATAGAAAACAAATAGCTAACAATCCAGAAAAAAAAATATCAAATTTAATTTATATTTACCAAAAAAATATAAAAAAAAATAATCTATATAAATATTCAAAAGCCGCAAATTATNAAATAAATATATCATTCTTACAGCAGTATATTTAAAATATAGTGAAATTATTGTTACTACTGCAGTATAGTTGACTAAACTATTTTCAGAATTCATGGAAGCATTTTTTCATTTTTTTATTAGGGTTTTAAGGCTCAGGCATTAGCTGTTAGCACTGATCCTGAACATCGTTTTGAATTGGCATTACAGCTTGGTGATTTGAAGATTGCTTATCAGTTAGCTCAAGAAGCTCTGGTAATTATTAAATAAAATATGAATTATAAAATTAAATGTTTTGTTATATAATAAAATTTAATGAAATTTTTTAGAGTGAACAAAAATGGAAACAATTAGCAGAGTTGGCAATGTCTCGATGCGAGTTCCATTTAGCGCAGGAATGTCTTCATCATGCACAAGATTTTGGGGGTCTTCTTCTTCTAGCAACATCATCTGGCAGTGCTTCAACAGTTGCTAAATTAGCAGAAAGTGCAGAGAAAATGGGGAAAAATAATGTTGCTTTTCTATCTTATTTTCTTCTGGGCGAGTAAGTTTAAGGAATAATATTAAAATATTTACCTGGTAGCAAATTTCTTTCGATATTAGTGGAAACGCTTTCTTTATCGTTAGCTTGATATCTTTCCATCATCTCCTTTCCATATCTCTAAACAATTTAACATCACACTTTTGCCGTCATCTCGTCATATACTTATTCGAACATTTCTCGTGTAAAAACAATTCTAATTGGGTTAAAATGCGATTCTCGTGACACAGAAGATTTGAAATAAAGTGATACTATTGGAGGATAGTTAAAAACATCCCACCTCCTAACCGGAAATGATGCCAACATTGTCAGCCACCGAATGATACAAACGACTGTCAGGTGTTGACTTTAACGAGCGAAGGAGTGAAGAATTAGTTTTTTGGAACGATTTCAACATCCCTCTACTCTCTTTCGACTTAATCGTCAATCCCTCCTCCTCTTGAAAGCCTAAAATTCGTCTTAACTTACTTAAGTTTTGTGCTTGGTGATAAAACGAGCCGACTGTACTTAAAGATTGTTTTGATTTTGGAAAGTACTTAATTAACACGTTGTTGGACACATTATATTAAAAACAAACAACTTCAAGCTTCCATACACCCGGTAGTGACAAAAAAATATATTCCTTTTTTTTGTATACGTTTCTATACACAAGTCCTAGTCTCTTCGATGCGGATATTTCGTTTAGAAATGATTATAAAATAAAATAATGGAGTAAAAGTATCGACTGCATAATAAAAATATTTATAAGCGAGATGTGGCGAAATTTTTATAAATATTAGATTATTTTTTGTTTAAATGTACAGTGACTCTTTCAAGGATGTTTATTTACTTATAGATAAATATATATAAAACACCATTATTTACACAGTTTTCATCCATTGAGAAAATTGTTATTTTTTTTTTAAAAATCAGAATAATATTTAGTTTAAAATCAAATCAATGTTTTCCTTTATTTCCATTTAAAATATTTAATTGATATTTTTTGTATATAAGCTTTAAACTTTTTTTTTTAAAGTAAGAACATTCACTCACGTTTGTATAGGATATAATAACACGTGTACAAATAAACACCTTAAGTGTCGTATTCTTCTATACTCCCGCCACTAAATTACATATATCTTGTAGATGGACAAATAAATAAAAACGAAGAGCAATTTGAACAATTGTTCGATGCCCCGAAAGTACTTGGAACCAACAATAAAAAAAAAATCATGACAGTAATTATCGATTTAATGAGAATTTTATCACCTTTGATCTACGATAGGATCGTAAAAAAATGAGAATTATAAGCATAAACTGGATTTAATTGCAAAAATCAACAAAGTTATTGCTTATATAAGCATCATCTACTATTGTTTATAATTATATTGACGTGCTGGATATCGTGTAATAAGATTCTTTATTTGTTTAAAAAAAAAAAAAAACAAACTTAGTCCTATTGGTACCTATTGGAAAATAAATACATAAAAAATATATATATCGAATCGTGTTATGTTGCTTACTTTTGTATTATAATTGAAGAATTTTTGAGCGAGTAAAATATTCATTCATGTTCTTTACCTGAATGATAGAAAGTGGATAATATTTTATATTTAAAAAAAAATTAATATTAAATATTAGATTTTGTGGTTTGTTATGATGATGTGTAGAAAAGATTTTTTATGGTCTGGATTTATGGGTGTTATATAATGGCGAGTTATAAATCTGTAACGCGTAGACTAGATGGATGGGCAAAAATGCCTGCTTTGTAAATTTCAATGGTTTTAAGTTTGACGTGTCTCGGTTATAAATTACGATAAATGGAACATTTCTAGAAAATGACATTTTTAAATTTGTAATTGGACATTGCATTATTTTATTGAAATTAGTTGTTGGTGTTGTTTCAAAGTAAACACTAACTTTGTTTTTCTACTCGAGAAATTGTCGCCTTTTTTTACTGTTTAAAACGTTTTAATTGAATGTTTGTTGAATTATAAAAGTGAACGTTTACATGTATTTAGTTTAAAAAAAAAATTATATTTACTCCATTTAAACAACACTATAACTAATTAATCTACTTGTATATCAAACACTATCCAACAAGTCTTTGAAGTTGACGATTATACATTAAATTAATTCAAAATTATGAAATATTTTCGAGTGTTTTAGAAAATTTATAATCAATTTAATTTTAAAATATTTTTTAAAAAATCAGTTACTTGAGTATTTATAAGATTTTTTTTTTATCAGTCTTGATGGTTATTTATCCATGTCTTACATTGCATTTATACATTAAATCCATTTTTTAAATTCAGCTCTCTTCATTCTTGAGTAAATAAGCAAAGAAACTTTATAAAATATGAAGTAGATGAGAAAATGCTCCTCTTTACATCTTTATTTATGTATAAATGAATTTCAATATTTATTTTATCTGAGAGATTAAAATGAATGATTAACTGAAAGAAGAATGATTACTTCTCAGTAGAGTAACGTGGGGAGAGTTTCCCATATCTTTGTAAATAAATAAATGGAGAAAGAATCAGATAAATACATGAAAAAGATTTGAATGTGACAAACACACTTATGCACGTGTATATATAATATCTAAGAGTTTATTCTTCATCCACAGTGCTAGTAATTACACTCTGAGTATTAAGGTGTAGTGGTAAATGTTGGTTTGCACGTTTTAATTCGAGGCTGTCCATAAGTTACATCCGCATTTTTCTTGAAAATTTTACTCTCCCTCCCTCTTTTGTCCCAGTTTGTCCAATTTTCTGTAACCGCTTCCACATTCGGACATCCAACGATACTCGATCCCCCTTAAAACCTTTATCATTTTATGAATGATAGATACCATAAGCAAAAACGAAACATTGAAGAAATTCTGAAATAAAAATGCATAAACTTATAAAATTTAATAAAACAAATGGACGTCCACTGAAGCTCAACCCTCCCCTCGTCAGACTTGTCTTGACCCCATCCATCCCTGCCAGTGTGGATGTCATTTATGGATAGCCCTAACCCCTAATTCTAGTTATTTTACTGTTATTATGGAATATTTAATATTTTGTAACTATTATCTTTAGTATTTTTATCTACGTTAAACACATCAATATAATTTTACATTATGATAAAGTAGCAAACCTTATTAAATCGCTATATAGTATTTAAAATTAAATATATCTTATTTAATAAATATTTTAAAAGTTACCACATTAATTTTAACGTAAATAAGCAAAGAAACTTTATAAAATATGAAGCTAGAGGTTAAAATATTTAATGTTTAATTTAAACTAAAATATTCGTACTTTACATTTCTTAAATAAAATATTCACTCATCATACAGCTAAATGGTATAATATTTGACCATATTTTAATTTTAAGAAGAAAGAATTTTGTATGTGGGCTATGTAAGACAGATACTTTATAATAAATACTTTTGATTAGACATAGAAAATTCTGTTTGCTTCGCACTGTTCTTTTATAAAACAATCTTCAATTTTATGATAAAACAAACTTTTCTTCAAATCATCATCCAGAGAAATTTGTTTTTCATGCCAAGGATAATAATGCACTTGATGTATTCCTTCTGTGGAAGGAGGATTTCGATAAGAAGCGAAATGTCCATGAAAGGATCCAATGGTGGTTCCGTTATTAAAACTATGGGAAGCGTACCCGTTCATGGCACTTAACTGCAACGATTGTGTTCCTGCATCGCATTGCGGCTGAGTGTGTCCGTAAGGAGAATATAAAGCGGCCTGTCCTGCTGTTATTCTCTGACAAGAAGCATATCCAATCGATTGAACATGAGATAGGGACCAATTGGGTGAAACTGCCGAATTACTATAATTTGAAGCGAAACAAGTGCCATGGTTTAGAGATATTGGGTTATAAGCATCTGGAAAATATGTAGTTAGAGTCGCTTGTGAGAGATTCGGTTTTCGTCTTATCCGACGTCTTAAATAATTATTATCTTCGTACATATCTTCAGCCTCGGGATCGATTATCCAAAACCCTCCCTTCTTACTTCCCTTGCCGTTAGGAGGTATCCTTTTGAAACATTGATACAAACTGAGATTATGCCTGATACTGTTCTTCCAAGAATTTTTATTTCTATTGTTTCGAAAAAATGCAAATTCTTTGGTAAAATATTGATATATTTCGTTCAGAGTGAGTTTTTTCTCTGGAGAACTTTTGATAGCCATGGTGATCAGAGCCGCATACGAATAGGGTGGTTTGGTATTTGGATCTTGATCTCCTAATTCGATATTCTTCTCGGGAGATAATGTATCTCGATCCGACGAGGAATTTGGACTGTTTAACCTCTTCGCTTCTTCATAGACCTTGTAAACTGAAAAATTTAAATTGCTACAAATCCAAACATTATAAACTATTCATTAAGCTGATAATTCAAAGAAATACATCACACATATCAATTTTAATAACAAATATCCTGAAGTAGCTTTACGCTACTTGTTAAGTATTAATAATGATTATTAATAACAACATAAGAACCAAGTTTTTCATTTTGCACGTTTCATTTCTGTTAAACAAATTAAATTAATCATATAATTCAATTAAAATTATTAAACAAAATATTAAATAAGAGCAAACGAATTTATTTTTCTACATTAAAGTGCATTGTTTAGAAATGTTCATAATGATTTTCATTTTTCAGTTAATAAACTTAGTTATTTTTTAATGTATAAACTAAATTTGAGATTTTAGTTTAATTATTATTAAAATATATTCTTTATATTATAATAAGTGAAAAGGAAACTATAATTATATTTCCACAAGTTAAACTAAATTTGCTCACGAATTTTTGAATTAAATTAATTTTTGTTAAAATTTCTAACCCCAAAGTAGTTGATATTTTAATAGTAGAAGAGTTTAATAAACACAAAAATTCTAAATTAGAGGTATATTTTATTATAACGATATTTAATAAAGAAAATTAACAATGGAGGCTTATTAATTGCGGTTACGCCTAATGTTGACCTATATTACAGACATTATTATTAATATACTAAGATATCATTAACGTTATTATTTCTAAGATATTCTTTACGTATAGAAGATAAAATAGAAAATTCGATAGAATATTCTGGCTAGCACATAGAATAATGTATACTGTTATCCAGATATATACACCTATCGAACATCATACATACAAATACACGGAGCCTTTGCGACAATTAGAAAAGCATTACAATTTATATTTAAGCATAAAATAGCCTATTTCCGTCCATTTGTTCTTCTTTTATTAAAGCATTTTCGGTTTTATGATATAAGAAACTTTTCTTCATTCCTTCGTCCAGAACGATTTGTTTTTCAGGCCACGGATAGTAATGAACCGTGTGCATTCCGTCAGCAGGAGGCTGACTTCTACACGAAGGAAAGTTTCCTGGGAAGGATCCTATTGTAGCACTACTAGTAAAACCGTGAGAAGTATATCCGCCCATAGTACCCAACTGCAGAGACTGCAAGCCAGCATCGTATTGCGGCTGGACATGACCGTAAGGAGAGTGTAATGCTGCCTGTCCCGTCGTCACTCTCTGGCACGAATTGTATCCTGAAGTTTGAACGTGTGATAACGACCAATTCGGCGAAACGGCCGCACTGTTATAATTAGAAGTTAAATAAGTGTTGTGGCCTAAAGGAAAGGCACCGTGAGCATCTGGAAAGTGTTCTTTAGTAAGAGTAGATGAAGGAGGATATGTTTTTTTCCTTATCCGTCGTCTCCTTTTATAATTATTATTTTCAAACATTTCTCCGACTGCTGGATCTATCGTCCAATAATTACCCTTTCTGTCACCACTTCCTTCCTTTCGAGGTACCTTTTTGAAACACTTATTCAGACTCAGATTATGTCTGATACTGTTCTTCCATGCTTTTTCTTTATCTAGAGGCTTATCCCTGTAGTAAGGAAATTCCTTTTTTATATATTCGTATATATCGTTTAAGAAAAGTTTATTATCTGGAGAACTTCTGATGGCCATAGTGATCATGGCAACATACGAATATGGTGGTTTGACATCCGTAACGTGGTCTAATGATTCGTTACTTTTCTGTGGAGTCGACATGACTTGTTCTGATGAGGAACTTGCAATATTTAGTCTTTTCTTTTCTTCATAGTTGTTCTTGTAAACTGTAAAAAGTTAAATTGCTGCAATTCTAAACATTATCAAGATACAATTTCATTAAGCTAATTAAAATTTCATAATAAATACTTAGATCACGTATATCAACCTTAATTTGGATTGACTGTAATAATTGTAATAAAAATCTTCAATAATATCATAAGTAAAATTTTCCATCATTAATCTATTGAACCTAATTAAGATCATTTAAATTTGAGTTTAAATCGTGATTTATGGCATAAACCATAGAACAAATTTGCGAAATAGGTATTTAAATCTGTCGTTTAATCGATTCCAGCTGACAAAACTCTTTTGGTTTATTTATTCAGACAAAAATTCGCCTCGTTAAAGCGATTTTCAATTCGTCTAAGACCGATGAACACAGATTGTTAATTATTTTCAATATATATATATATATGTTCTTTCGGATCTTCAGAGATGTATCTTTTCTCGGTAAAGTCGATGTAACTTATTGGATAAACTGTTTGTTTATCCTTCAGAGAACATTACAACTGCTTATTTGAACGTGGGAAATATATAAATATTCTTGTACAAAGTTGAAAGCGCTAAATTAGTCGTTAGAAAAGTAGAAAAATAATGATTTTTGTTGAATTTCTCTTGGACTTTGCTGTTAAAATCGTTTATTTCTTTAGAGTTAAATCTTTCCTTTAAAAATGAACTAATTCCTAAAAATAAGAGTTGTCATTTAGAAAACATGATTTTTCGAATGGAATGTATAACATAATGAAGTTACATTTTATATAATATATGGGAAAAAATTGCTATAATGAATGTTTCTGATCTTCCGCATCTTTCGGAATTTAATTGAAAAATGTGACCACTTAAAAAGAGCTCAATATTTTTAACTCACCTCGAACGAAACAATTTAAAATGACGTAAATTAATAGTAACTAGATTTAACTAGCTGCCAGTCATACGTGTGCTTGCATAAAACATAAAATTTGTTTTAAATCAAAAGAAAATTGATACCGGATATGACATTTCGGTAGGTACATAGTTCATAACATTATACCTATAGCCAGGTGTTTATGAAGAGAAAGATTCGAAGGACGATGATACCTGAGAAACTCTGACGTTTGTTAACAGTTAGTTGATGTAAACAATGTTTATAGAGCATACAATGTGACAAATGTTTGTGCAATATCCTTTACAGTTTTCTGATATTCCTAAAAACAATTTTTCTGTAGCAAACCGCACTTTCTAAGCTTCTCTAATTTTATTCATATTTGCTAATAACATTACATTTTGTTATTGTTTTCATTAAAAATATAAATTTTATTATCGGGAAAATTAAATATCAATTAATTTAAACTTAATTTGAGAAGAGGACCAGAGGATTTCCCCAATTTTTCGAAGGAATTTTTAAGGATGAAAACGGAGTAGAGCGTCAATACAAATATTCCTGCTTAAAAATATAGGAATANAGACAGCGTGTTATCCACATATTTCTTCAATTTTTTTAGTATATGGGCTTATAAAATAGTTATATTAATATAAAAATTAAGTTTTATTCTAAATTTTAGTGAGCTGTATGCAACAGAAATTATTGCATACAGCTCGATTGTATGTGATTCGATCAAAGTTATGCTTCATTATCATAGTAAATGAAATCAAACTCATTAGGTTAAAGAAAATTAAGAACCTAAGCACTAATTTCGACAAAGTTTCGCTTTTAAAAAAATGGATTTAATTAAGGAATGAACTCAATATGTGAACGATCAAAATCTGATGAAAAGATAATGTTACTTTTTAAGTAAATTTGTTAATGCAACATCACATAGTTGTCCCATTCACTTAATTTAATTACAATGATATATGACTTATTGCATTGCCTATTTTTAAAAAAATATTAATCTTATCCAGTGTTCATGAAAATTATTAAATTGTTTACTGTTTATTATTTATTGTAAAAAAACACAAAATAATAAGGGTTTCACTCTAACAATTCTTATTCCAGTATCAAATTCGGCCATCCTCATTTCGAAATGGGATTTTTAACAGTTTTAATTACTATATTCTTAATTAATTTTTAGTCGTACTATATATAACTTATTAATCTCTAAACTTTGTCTATAACAAGATTTATATTTATTACATACAGCATTGCATGGTTAATTAATTAACTAAGTTTTGAAAAGATGTTTTATATGACATAACGTTGGTTGAATTAGACCTACGAATTAAGTTACTAGACTTCTATAACATTGAGTTATACTGTATATTGTTTTATAGTTGCATCTCTCTCTCTCTCTCTCTCTCTCTCTCGTTCATTGTCTAATGGCCTAAATATTATAAGTGAATGATATTTTAATTTAATATAGGATCATTTACCTGAAAATACTGTTCTTTACTCGCTATAACTGTTATGAATAACTGCTAACAGTTTATAGTAATGTAAATAATAAAAATATTCTATAAAATTCTTTAAATTCAATATTATAAAATTAGTTTTTAATTAGAATAGTTATGATGTAGCAAATATTAAATTCGTTTTAATTTCATCATTAAGCTATTGGAGACATAACATGAACTATAATGCGACTGATTACGGTATTCTAGTTACATAATACTAAAGGTACTATGTAATAAATGTATTGCATATATCACAATAAATTAAATAAGGACTTTATTTTTTATTAAATATAGACTATTAATTTTATAAGAATTCTTATATCTTCTATTGTTTACGTTAGTATAATTAATGTAATGAACTTTATTGATAAAAATATGTAGAGTAAATATATATATTTTTAGCATTTTCAAGTTCTTATTTCGAATTTTTTTAAGGTACAATATACTTATAGTTTTAAATCTTTATTTATTTTCAGTATGTTATGCAAACATAATGTTATCAAGCAATAAAATAACATAATGTATCAAGCAAGCATCTTGATTAAATACAATGTCAACAGTAAAATAAACAAAATAGAAATAATTCGTATATAGAATAGGTACAATGATATAACTCATGAAGAAAATTAAATTTAGAAATATTTTTAGCATCCTGCCAAAGAAAACACATCTTTTTTAAATTGTTAGAACGTAATTATTTTATTAACATAGAAGAGAATATCAAAAAATTGGCAAATATGTAAGATATTTTAGTGTGATAATTTAAATTATTAATTCTAAGGTAGACGGTATTAAAATGTAAATCATTCTGCGAATATTATAGCCACTATTTATTATTTTTACATCATCAGCGTAACAAAATATGTCCTAAACTGTAGGTCTAAAGGCCATATTTTAGTATCTACAGACCGACCAATGAGAGGACTGAATATAAAAAGGAATAATTTTAATATTTAAAGTAATAAAATAAATAATAAAAATGTTTTTTAAAAAATCTAATATAATTTGAAAAGAATTTTTGTCTTTTTATATTTTCTTTATTTTAATATAAGAGTGAATCATGTTTAATGCAAATAGAACCTCTAAATATATTATATACAATTAAATTATAATAAAATATAATTAATGAAAATGTTTACATTTTTTAGCTTTAACAATACATGTCTTTATACATTATTTATTTGTATTTGATATATATGCTACTATCAAGTAGTATTTCTCTCAAAATTGTCCCTCGACACACTATTCTGCCACTAACTCTTCATAGAGAAGTCATAAAATTTCAAAAAATAATCTTAAAAATACTAACGTTTTTCTCTACTTTTTAAATATTATTTCTATATTTTTTTATATTATAAAATTTCAGATCAAATTTCAGCATATTTGATGCTACACTGGATCATTAAAAAGTGTGCCACTTGCTCGAAAAGATTGAAAATCATTGCTACAAAGCAACGTTGCACGAAAATGCCTCGAATTTAATTAATACAAAAGTCTTAGGCCTATATTAAATTAGAAGTATTTTATAAATATGATTATTTTGACTAATTTCTTCAATTAACTTAACGAGCGACAATAAAATAGTAGAGCCATCGATCAATCGGGAATGCCTATAACATAAACAGATTTGTAAAAAAGTTGATTTAAAAACTAATAAAATAATACTGATTATATTAATTTTCATTTTTATATTGATTCATTTTTCAATCTAAAAATAATTCAGTTTAAAATCAAATTTTTCTATAAAAGGGCTCAACTTATCAAAATTATCACCAATATTTATCAAATCTGTTTATAATTATTTCTTGTTAAATTATATAAATTAATTATACAAGTTTAACATTTGAAAATTTTCCCATATTCATTAAGTGTTTCAAATTATACAACCCAACAGAGTAGATAAAACCACTGAATATTGGTCGTGGGTTCGAGGTCATTCAAATATGATGTCTACACTGTGAAGGAGGATAAATTACGTAAAAATTTTGTGATAGATCGTGATAGTGGCCTAAAGATTCTCAAAAATTTTTTAATTTGAAATAATTTCTTTACCAAAATCATTACGCAAAAGTATTTTTATCAATGATCATACAGCAAGTTCTTGCTTATTTAAATAGTTGAGCTTTAGTAGAGATGCTTTACTAAATAAGCTCTGTTGAAAGGTCTCTAATAGAATTTTTAATATGAAAGGATAATGGCAACAATTTAACCTTTACAAATATAAATTACAGATAAAGATACCGCTGAAAGAAATGTCAGTATATAGCATATTAATTTCAGTCTAGAAGTTACAAGTTAGTATAATATCATCAGATTCTTCTTCTATGGTAAATCGGTGAATTTCTTTTTTCTTTTTTTATTAGTCTATTTTAAAAAATTAGCCTTGCCTTGGAGGTAAATATGAGTAAATTAATATATTGTAGATCTGTTTTACAGAAATGCCTGGACCTCCAAGTGTCAAGGGCCCACAAAAATTGAATCATCATAAATTTTTAATACTTTTTCATTAACAATGAGCACTTTTCGTATAGTAAAAAATAGTTAATATTAATAATATAATAATTATTATTATTTATAGTATTATTCGTATAAACAAAAAATGGGGCCCTATTGGATTTCAATAAGCCCTAGACCCCGAAAAACCTAGATCCGCCCCTGGACATCAGTATGGGGCGTCTAAAAATTGGTGACAAAATGTAAAAGATAGAGGGAATATAGTCTAAAAGGATTTAAAACTGGTAACATTATATTTGAATAATTAATTAGCGCCTCACCAAAGGGCTACATGGAGTTTTCCGGGTTTTTTTCGCATGTTTAAAACCTAAATAGGTGCCAATTTCCCATAGAAAGTCCTCCGGAAGGCACCTCTCCCTGATAGATCCCTAAATGTTTCGTTGCCTTATCCTATTAATAATCCAATCCTATTAAAATTATACAATGAATTTAATCGACCTATTCAAATTAATTAAAGTCTATTTGCATTTATTTTTGTATGCAATTTTCAGTCAAACTAGAATTTACAAACTTTGAAATTATTATAAAATTTTATGAAAATTTACAAATTAAATCTATGCCAAAATAACGCTTATAACGTCAAATTTCCGGTATAAACCTTTATTCAGGATTAAAAGCAAAAGAATGGTATCGACTGTAATTAATAGCAATGTTAATTTTAATTACAGTAAGTATTTATTCCTCTTAATTACAATAAAAATTGAATTGCATCTTAAAAAATTAATTTTAATCTCTGCAGAAAAAGTTTTACTGTTGATTTGTAATTTGATTGTTGTTTGATTGTAATCTGTAAATTCCGTTGATTTAAATATATATAAGCCTATGTATAGGCCTATATTTCATACATGTGAAGACCAATACAAATAAGACTCATCATAATGCACCGCGATATTTTAGAACATGATTTAAGCCTATCTCATTCTAAGTATATTTTTCCATGATGATTGTTATATAGAAGTTTATAAATTATTCTTTGTATATATCAGTTATATTTTGTTTACATTAATATTTATTTATATTAATTATCCTCAGAATAAAAACAAAAAAAAAATGTGCTGCTTTAAAAGATGAAGTTATTAAATTATTAATAAAAATTAATTGGTTTCTTTATATTAAATACGAGAGTTATCTTAAAAATGATACATTCTGGGCATCCGCTCTTTTTCTCACAGAAAAACGCTTGTGTTTTTCCACATTATTAATATGATTTCTGCTGAATATGTTGGTGTTATTTTAGTCGTCTTTCTATAAAAACGTATCTGTATATAAGCGAATAAAATGTATGTACGTACGTACAGTACTGTACAGAAGTATTATGGTGAAGTTCGGTGTTAGATCACAACTCTTAGAAACTTTACATGGTCATATGCCTCATTGGTAAGATTTGGAGATGTGACTTCAAATCTGAATTGAAATCACAATCAGTTCAATGTAAACATTTTTCTTTATTACGCACCTCGGAATGTAAATACCAGGCAAAAGTCAAATAATCATTATAATTATGGTGGTATTATTGCAACATATCGTGTTCCTAATCACTAAGTAAATAAAGATTACTAGGTAACGTTTCCATGTTAGAAATTTCGACTGAAGATTTACTAGATTAACTGCAGTTATTGGAATCCGGTATGCTAATTCTCTTCAATAATATAAGAGCATATGCAGTCTGTGGTAAATAATCCTGATGTGAATCCGCTTGATACCCTTGATCTGTTTCCCAAGCTGTCAAATCCATTCATTTTTTTAAACAGATGTGATTTGACATATTTTAAAACTTATTCCGCCCTATCAGCACAAATAGGTTCTTTTTTCCATACCTATCGTGGGTTTGGCTAGGTCCACAATGGGGACAATCGGATGGTGAGGGAAGGTATCCAACATTTCAGGAGTGAATAGCTGCAGTCCTTACATCTTGTCCTTTAACGCCCTCTATTGAAGAACACTTGAATTACTCCTATGCATGGTAGATTTTTCTACCATGCATAGGAGTGTGTCTCATTGCAACGTAGCCTATATTACTTTTTTACTGAAACTTCTTAAAGATAATTTTGAATTTCTAAAATTTAAATTTCGAAGGAAGTCTCCTAAATATCAAAGAAAGCCGTTTGTTTTAAATTATTGCACATTTCACACTTTCTTTTAATGATTCACTTAACTATTTCACACTTTTATTTAATGATTTACTTAATTATTTCATAAAGCTGTAATTTATTACAACTTTATGAAATAATTAAGAAATCAAAAACTGAAAAATGTAATTGTACATCACTTCCATTACTTACATCACATCCAACCATATGTACTGTACTGTACTTGTATGTTATTAAATAAAAACAGAAAACTTTTCCTGTATTTGTACATCATAATATATTTAAAGGATTCCTTAGATTTAATTTAATTTAATGTACTGTACACAACAAACACATTTCCCAGTAAGCATTAAATAATATACAGTATTAATGTTATAGAAATTTTCAATAATAAAATAATTGCTACAGATTAATACTATATTTTCATTATAGTGTCAAAAGAATTACTTATATGGTTATTCATATTTGATTTGTTTCAAATTAAATTTACTCACATATATCTTTCTTTTATTAAATTCAATAGAAAGAGTAGCAATCAGATAAAATTTCCTGGTTAGTCATTTTATTCTCCAACAACTGTTAAATAAATAAACAAATAAATGAATAAAACAGTTTATAATTTCCATCTGGCACAATCAGTGATAGAAAGGAGAAAACTAATAATTCATAAAAAAGTAATTAATTTATTATAATGAATTAATTACTTTATTATGAATTATTAGTTGATTATTACTAATAACAACAACATTATTCTGTATGTAATAATAACTAGGAACTTAACTGGACAAAAACAAAAGCTCACTTTGCAAATAATTATCTTGCAGCGTGTACATAGCTTACAAGCTGCAAGTTAATTATTAAATTAGTATTTTTGCAATTACATTAAAAATATTTATTTACTATAACAATTCCTTCCATTATTTGATAATTTACAAGTAGCCTACATGTGATAGGATGTGATGCACAATCATGTAATAACTTATTTTATTGATATGCCACATCGTTTCAATTTTCGATTTCTTAATTATTTAAATTAACAAAGCTGTAATTTATTATAGTTAAGTGAATCGTTGAAAGAAATTGTGAAATGTGCAATAATTTAAAACAAGCCTCTCTAGCCTTATTTCTTTAATATATAGAAAATTTTCTTTTGAATTTTAAATTTCAGAAATTTGACATTATTTTTAACAAATTACAATGCAAAAAAGTAATCTGTATTGAAATGAGACATATGTTTCGTATGTTCCATTGCAATAAAGAGAGAAGCATGGTAGAAAAATTTTCTGCCATGAATAGGAGAACTTAAGTGGTTTTTTTTTATAAGAGTGCATTTAAGATCGCAGCGGCAATCTACTTCTGACATTTACTGGATGGACTATTCGTGAAAATTTCCTAGGGATTTTCGGCAGCCCGGATTGGATCTGTCAAGTGTAAATTAATCGGTTCTTTAGTTTTTGTAACAAGAAAGAGCTCAGTGGTCGCAGACGCCTAAAGAAATAAATGTCAGTTCAGAAGTGTTAACACTAAATAAATCTGTTGATATTTGTGGCGCAAGTGAACAGACTACTAATCAACTAAAGAAAATGAATGTAGTTTTGACACTAACACAGATAAATAATGCTTATTAAGAACTCTAAAACGATAGTTTCAAGTAAATTGAATAATCAGGCGCTTATCACACTACTTTCTTAAGTGCCCTGCGTTTAATGTTAATTGCAAGATTTGCAATAAAAACGGACCTTACGCTTGGCAATGTAAAAATAAAGCGAAGTAAAAACAAAAACATATAACAAAGCCGTACATGAAACTCGAGAAGTTCATAAAGACAATAGTATTAATAAATTAGACAACTACTCTTATGTCTTATGACACTCTTTATGTTGACGGAGTATCGGCAAAGGAACAGAGAGCTTGGTTTACAACGGTAACATTTGAAAACGAATTAGCCGTGAATTTTAAATTAGATACTGGTGTCGAAGGTAATGTTATCCCAGCAAAGTTGGCAGAAAAGCTGCTGGTACAGTAACTGTTAGGCAATCTAATATACGAAGGCTGAAATTTTTAATAATAAATATATGCCAATGCTAAGCGAAGCACATGCCAATTGTACTATTCAAAACAAACTGGTTAAACTCCGATTTATAATAGCCAAAGAATATTTTAGCTGTATTCTGGGTTGTTCCACATGTGGTCTAATTAAGCTAAATAAAGAATGCATCGAAGTTAATGAAACAGGAATTAGTTTTCCACAAGAAGTGTTTCAGGGTATAGGCTGTGTCATGGGCTTTGAATATAATATAGAACTCCAAGAGAACGGAACTTTAAAGATACCTGCCCTAGAAGAATATCTGGTGTGCTATTGGAGAAATAGTTAAAAACAAGAGATTGACTTGACGGTTAAGGTAATAATAATAATAATAATAAAGGAGGAGGAAGGGCTGTCTGTTTTTGCAAACTTAGCCCACTAGGAAGAGAAAGGAGTGAAGAAAAGGTTGAAGGAAGGGTTCTGGAGGGAGAAGTATAAAGGAAAAGGGGAAAGTAACGCTGAAAAAAGTTATTAGGATCTCAGAGCGCTGCATCAGAAATTATTAATAACCAAAATTACAAAAGTTGACAAAATCGTTATACAGTATTAATTAACAATTACGAGAAATGGTCCGGTTACAGTAAAATGCAAAACCCATTACATACGGGTAGGTATAAACTAACCTTGAACACAGCAATGTTACAATAACATTAAGAACTGGTTACAATTTTAACACGCAGAGAGAATGTAAATATCAGCTTACTATGATATAATATAATACAAATCACATGGTACATGACGACCCGATACATATAAATGGAAATTTTTTTTAATCTAGAATCTAACACTTGACAACTAAACTATGTACAGAAGAATTCTACACGTCCGATCAATCAATCGCTGATAACATCACTTTTCCGATTTTTCACTGTCTTCCTGCTCATCTTGTCTGTTCTTGTTTTCATTCTCAAGAATTTGTTCTTTCCTGTAGAAGTCTGGCAGAAGAGCTCTGGTGCTTTCAATAAACCTTTCAAAACACTTCCAGAGATTTTTCTTATCAAAAATGTTTTGTAGTGACGGTGGCCAATTATGACCTTCTTGAAGGCATTCCCTATAGAATGGAATGCGTTGATCCTCATATCGTTCACAGTGGAATATAAAATGAATGGCATCTCCTACACTATTATTGTCACACCGGCATTTATTAGTGTTTCTCTTCTTAAAGCGGAAGAGGTAGGCCATAATATTGCCGTGCCCCGTTAAACATTGGGTGGTTTCGGATCCTAGGTTTGTAGTAATTAGCCTTGATGCGATTAGTAATAGAGGGAATAAACTGGTTCAAAATCTCCCTGTTGTAGAATTTTTCTGCCATTCAACTAGTGCCCATTCGGTTTAAGGAATTTTTCAGTGTTGATTTTGGTAACCTGGTATATGTATCCTGCGTCTTGAGAGTACCAGCCATTTTGGCCAAAGAATCGGCCAGTTCGTTTCCTTTATGTCCTTTATGAGCTGGTATCCAACTAAATTGAATATTGCGGGTAATACTGAGATATTGTTCTACTTTAATAACTTCTTTGTCCAGTAGCGTGATGTTTTCAGTTTTTGCCAAGACATGAAGAACCACCTTACTGTCATTAAGGAATTTTATGTTACCTTCGTATTTATTCAAGTTATCTTTTATTTGGGTGATTGCTTTGTACGTGGCCCATAGTTCAGCTTGCTACAATGTTTAGCAAGTTTTAATCTGGCCTGATATATTGTCTTATTGTTGTTGTTTTGAATGCACACACCAGCTCCTACTCTGCACTCTTGCTTAGAACCATCTGTGTACACTATCCACTGAAAGTATCTGTTTGTTTCGGGATTATAATCGAAACTTATTTCGTAGCTGTGAGTCAAATTACTGACCAATCGGCGCGTTGTGCCATCTGGACATCTAGTCACACGTGGCTGCGCCCAAAGTCGACCTGGCCCAACCCAAGACAGACAAGTCGGATATGGAAAAAGGCCCTCTTAATTTAATTAAGTTAATGCCGACGGGGCAAAAAAAGCCAAAAAAAGAAAAAAATACGTTATTTTTTTTATAAATTTATTAAATGTTATAATATTTGTCTTTATTAAATAATTATAATTTAAAAGTACAGCTTTCTGAAATAAAAAATATAAATTAGGTACTATTTTTAAATTATTTTTATAAAAATGTACTGCACATTATTGATAAAATATCCTGTTAGAGGTCGCTACAAAGGCGAAATTGATGTGGATGTCGGCTGTCGTCACCAAGAGTTTTAAATAAATGTTAAAGTAAAATAAGTAAAATTCGAATAATTATTTATAAATTTGCTCTCTCACCGGTAATGGCGGTCACAATATACGTGAAATCGTCTAATTTACCGTTATCTTTGATAACTAAGGGAATATTCGTATGTATTGCTAAGCCTAAATTTTAATTTTTCAAATGTCTTTTTTTGTTATAAATTTTGTATTGAAAAGTAATGTTTGTCAACGTTATATGTAACATTCTACAACTTTTAATCATTGTATACAAATTGTTGCATAGTCGCAATTAGGTCAGAATGACATGTAATTTTACAATAGTAAGATTTGAAGAGACTTCATTTATTAACAATTTAACATGTAAATAATAAATTTAAAAAATGATTATTAATAGCGCATTTTTATGATAAAAACCCTTTATCTATGCAGCTAAACTTCTCTAGTTTTATATATTCAATACAATTGTATACAGTATATATAATTTATAGAATATTCTTAATCTTTGATTCCAGTTTGATCACTTAATCCTTATTATAAGAGATTTTTGCTAACGCTTTTTATCCTGTGGACACTAAGAGGCTTTTTATTATTTGGCATGGTTTACAAATGGGGTAAGGGACAAGGCACAATGTATCTGGGATGGACCCTCCAAAAATTTTTAAGGTTTCTTGTCCTGTCCAGATTTGTTCCCACATCCCTGGAGTGGTAGGCTGACACCTTACCATTTGACTGTCTTGTTATGAGAGATGGAAGTGGATGTAAATAAACTGTACTTTTTGAATTAGGTCAAAATGATTAGTATCATAACTGACAAACTTCACTTTCCTAATACAATAACTTCATATTTTGAATCCATATTGACTCATAAAATAACTTGTATTTTGGAGTATGTATAAACAAGAATATTTGGCAATGTTAGGAAAATTTTTATATAAATTAAAATTATCTACTCGTCTAAGTTATAAAAAAATAACTATCAGTTGTTTTTAGAAATCATTCCAATATTCTTTCAGTCAAATATTCCAGAACTATTAGTAACTATTTAGTCAGAGTATTGTGGCTGACCAACTATTGGATTGGTTGAGATCTGTCATTTGGCAATTTTCGCAAGCAAATGAGAATAACTATTTTTAAAACATAATAATAATTCTTTTTTAAATCGTCATTAAAATTCCTAATAAAAAGCCTGTAACAACATTGATTTTCAAAGTTATCAATATATTTATGTTATTAACAAGAAAAATTTATAAATTAATTGGTTCACATATCAAATGTCATTTCTCTAATTGCTATAAACATTGCACAAAGATATATACAACAAATGATAAATAATGACCTCATGCAATGCATCTTAAGCAATATCAAAAATATTATGACTTATCTGTCCATCATCTGTCACTTCTATATGTACTGCATATATAATAAATGTTATTGGTGAACATAAATGCATTATTGAAGTAACATTGGATTCAGTATGTTCATATCCATCAATTGATTTATTTTTGCATTTGTCATTTGATTTCTCAGTTCATCTTGTTTTCTCTTACAGCTGCATTTATTTTTCGACATCTTCGAATCTTACTTTATTGTTTTAACTTCTCAGTTGTATAGCTATAATACAATGATGTCATTTCATTTTGTTGTACTATATTTTTCTTTTTCTTTCAGGTTTGCATTATTTATAAAACTTTAGCTTAAACCTGTTTTATTATTATTATTATATTTTTTTAAAACTTATTTATCAATATTTATAGTAAATAGTGGAATATTTTGTTATATAATATATGATCAATGATAATTTAACCACTAAAGTAAGATATATTTTTGAGTAAAGCATAAAAATATCCTTTGGTTAAGATGTTAAAAATTGTTTATTTTAAAGATGGTTCTTCATTTACAGGGATAGTGAATTAAACATCTAAATGATCTATTTAACATCAGGAGTCGGGGCAGTGATTTCCCACCAAGTAAAAAAGTCACTGATTATAATTATACATACAGGAATCAGAGTTGCTGATTTTCAGGGATTGATTTCTCTATCCCCCAAACATCAGAAATAATTCCAAACATTTCATTCAAAAGAAAATTGTTTTCTTAGGTAGTGTGCAAAATTTCAAGATTTTCTATAAAGCAGTTGCCAAAATATAAGCAATTGAAAGGTGCAAAAATCGCCAAAAAAAGCTGTATTTTTTCTTTTTTTTTCTTCATCTGTCACTACAGATACTTCTAGAGAAAAAACCACTGAGTCTAGAAAGCTCAAATTTTAAACTTGAGCTTTTCTTGTTATCAGTGAAATGCTCATGAAACTTTTGGGTCTATAGGTCAAAATTCATGGGGGTTTCCAATAGAGCTAATTCAGTTTTATAGCTTAATTCTATTCTTATAAACATAAAATTGCATCAAAACAAATGAATTTTATTCAAAATGTTACTCAGAATAACAAAAGCTAAAATATATGCCAATTAAAACTTTTTATAAGGATTTTTCTAAACAGTATTGTATGTGTTGGTTGGCACCGACCAAAATGAATATTGAAAGCATTTGGTTGGCAGTTCATTATAACTCTTCTATTAATAAAGCTGTATAAATCTTTAGATAAGTTTTCTTGAGAAGTAATATGATTTTATTTGAATATTATCATATTGGAAATTTTTTGATAAACTGAAAACTATATTATTTTACAAAATAGATCATCTCAATTTTGATAACATGGATTCTTTATAAATTTTTTAAAAAGTTATTAAATGATTAAAAAAATTAGATTAATTTAAATTATAGACTTTACACCATAATATATACATATCTTTCAACTATCATTTGTAAAGATTTAATAAAATGTTAAAATAAGTATGAAGATAAAATAAGATCAGTAGGATGATGATGATGGACTAATTGCATTGATTCTGATGATTAAGATTTACTATAAAAAATGTGAGAGTAACACTGATACCAGAGTTCATGATAAAGATGGCAGGTATCCAGGTGCAGGCGATTTAATAGAAATTTCTAGTTTCGCATTTTTCTTTTTAAAGCAAGGGTGTCCAACCTGCGGCCCAATAAACGTGTAAACAAAACTGACAAATTGTTTTTTTTTTTATTATTTCAACAGCATAAACTCAAAAAAGAAGTTTCACAAAGCCATAAACTTTTATACATACTGTATTTTATTTTTGAGTGAAAAGGAAATATTTTCAAATAATTGAAGATGTGTGAATGAGGAAGGAATATTAAATAAAGCTGAAGTTGTGACTCAAAGGATTATAGACCCAAATTTGAGAAAAGGAGAGAAAGGCCGAAAGATAAAAAGTAGTGAGAAAGGTTAAATAAACCTTCTGTTATGCCAATATTGACCCTTAATTTTCCAACCTTCCTCACTACTTTTTATCTTTTGGCCTTTCTCTCCTTTTCTCAAATTTGGGTCTATAGTCCTTTGAGTTCCAACTCCAGCATTATTTAGTATTCTTTCCAGCATTGCAAGATTTGGCTACCTTTTTTTTAGTTTGGCATAAAAATTATCATTTTGCACATTGGCTACTTTCTGGGCTACATATTATTTATAAATATATTAGTCGAATAAAAATGTACTTTAAAATGGTGTTTTGTCGTTTTTTATTAATTAGAGACCCAAATAAAACAAATTTGTGTTTTTTAAATAAATTTTTGTTTGTCTCTTTTATAATAAATGAATTTATCTATTTCTAAGTTAAAATTGGAAGGGTCTGTAGGAGTAATTTTTTAAAATATCCTTTTTTGTGATAAAGTTTTAATACTTATTACTATAATCTAGACATGTTAATCCTTAAATATACTTGTATATTGAAGGATTGGGCCAAAATATATGTAGGCCACAAGTATATATAATATACTAATGGCCCAAAACTCCATGACTTCTTCCAATGTGGCCCAGAGAAACAAAAAGGTTGGACACCCCTGCTTTAAAGAAAAAGAAGAAGAAAGTTTTGTCCAAAGAAAAGGTCAGAATCAAACTTCATCCAAATACTATACCTGGTTCCAGATGTCAATGGAGAATGATTGAGATAGAAAAACAGGACAATTTTGTCAGAATAACTAAATCTTTAATATATCTTTTCTGAAGTTTATCATTAATATTATATTATGGTATTACAACAAAGGAAATGATAGTTTTTTTTATCTGCATGTGCATATTCTCTCTTCTAAAAACTCAATATTTATTCCTCCTCCTTTTTTTTTATTTTGCCGGGGAAGGTAGTGTTAATCACTCTCAACTGAAAGAGCACTAAGAGGTCAAAATTTGCTATTGAAATGATGAACTTCAATACTATGAATATTTTCTTTTTAAAATATTTAATTAGTTAGAAAAAATAATAATCATTAACTATGAAATATAGCTATAACATAAAAGTTTATTAAAATTATAATTTTAGATAAAACAAACAAAATTTAACAAAGTCAGAATAAAGCATATTTAATATTATAATTTATTATTCAAGCCAAACTCATAGCCAATCAGAGAAAAGCAGCAATAAGCAGCACAATAGCATAAGAAAAAGGTTTAAATAATAAAACATAGAAATATAGGACCTATGCTAATATTGAGAATAATAACAGAAAGCAGTATGAAATTTGTTCTGGCTTCATATTACAATAATTAAATAATAAAATAATGAAATTTTGTGAGCATATTTATCAATTAGAGTTATACTGAATGTTAATTAATTTGATTGAATTTTAGAAAAAATTTTGGAGTTTTGATAAGCTTTTTATAAATTGTAAACATAAATTTTATTTTTTTTTGTATATTTTAATAGCTCACTTTTCAGGTGTTTATAATAAATGTTCAGTACTAGAATTATTTTTAATAATTACTAATTTGTACATTTAAAAATCACTATTTCTCTTTGGTATTTTTTGAGAATAATCTCACTTACAATATAAATTATACTTGAAATTTGATAATTATATTAATTTTGCTAATCAGTAAAATAGAATAACCTCAATTACAAAATTAAAATACATATTTTTTCTTTTTTTTAATTGTTTAATTCCTTCGCTAAGACATCAATTCTATCCCATTCAGTTTCTTCATTTTTGATGATTTCTTCTACTCACTCTAACTTCTTAATTTTCCCTTATACGGTAGATAAATCTAAGACATTTATGCCTTATTTTAAAATTAAGAAATATGTTTATTTTTTGTATTATGATTAAAATTAGAAGCCATAAAATATGTTTAGAATATCCTAAGTATATTTTTGTAATTTGTTTAAAATTAATAATCTTAAAATTATATTTAAAAATTATTTCAAAAGTTAAGTCAATTAATGGAAATAATATGCTTGTAAGACTGCTATTCCATATTAAATGTGTTTATCATTCTGTTGTAAATGATAAACGCATTTAATATATTAATAAGTTTATATATTACAATTACATTAGTAATTCTTAATTATTTTAAATGGGTTTTATTATTTATTTTATAGATACGATCTGTACAGACTGCTGCAGCAGCAGAAGCTCAAACTCAGAAAAGAATTAAACAATTTTCTATATATCGCTATGTAAATAAGTTTACTTGATTTGATAAGTTTTAAATGTATTTATTCTGAAAAATTTTAATTTCTTTCTGTTTGTCAACAGGATCCAGATAAACCACATGAAAAACCAAGAATGCAGTTATATGATGTTGACTTAAACAAGTAGGATATAATATTTAGAAGATAAATTCATGATATAATAAGATTTATAAAATGAATTATTTTAAAACATTCATTTCAACAAAATACAAATATTGATATAATTGAAATATACAGTTGAACCTGTTTATCTAACCACAGGAACAAAAAAAAAAAAATTTGGATAGACAGGTTTTGAGGTATAAAGTATGTGGCTACATATTATTTATAAATATATTAGTCGAATAAAAATGCACTTTAAAATGGTGTTTCATTGCTTTTTATTAATTAGAGACCCAAATAAAACAAATATTTGTGTTTTTCAAATAAATTTTCTTT